>NW_027174259.1:0-20848 GCF_000499845.2 Phaseolus vulgaris | reverse complement strand
CCAGAAACACTGAGGACTTTCACTTGCCTCTACATTGCCCCAGGGGTTACATCTTCTCGCCCCCAGAAACACTGAGGACTTTTACTGGTGCCTCTACATTGCCCCAGGGGTTACATCTTCTCGCCCCCAGAAACACTGAGGACTTTTACTCTTTCTCGCCTGCACTCCTCGACGTGAGGACTTTTACTTGCCTCTACATTGCCCCAGGGGTTACATCTTCTCGCCCCCAGAAACACTGAGGACTTTTCACTCTTTCCTCGCCTGCACTCGCTCGCGGCGAGGAGGTCTTTAACTTGCCTCAGGACGCGCGAGGGCGTTGAGGTCTTTTAACTGGTGCCCTCCGATCGCCGAAAGACGATGAGACTTAAAAAACTTAACTGATGCCTCCAATCGCCGAAAAAACGATGAGGACTTAAAACTGTTTAGAAAGCATGCAATATATATTTAACTCGCCTTGAGTCACGTACAAGTGACAAGGTCTTTCTTCAAAACTTTTTTTTTTTTTTTTTTTTTTAAAAAAAACAGCAAGCATGCAATCCGAAAACGCCTTATATTTCGAAAACTCTTTTTATTGGGTGGCCTCATTAAAACCCTCCTTAGGGAAAAAAGAGTGCCCCTTCCAAACTGTTTATCAGAGACATTGTAATATAACTTTTGTGTTTGTCTTTACTTACAAAGTTCTTAACTATAGTACAACTTCAGGTGCGTGGCTTTCCAAGTGCGAGGAATCGCCCCTCCTTCCAGCGTCTCTAAGCGGTAGGCGCCGTTCCCGAGCGCCTCGGTATTCTGAACGGTCCCGTCCACTTAGACACAGCTTATTCCCATCTCGTACTGGTGGGCTTTCTCATCACCAGGTCGCCTTCTCTAAATGCTTGGCATCACCTTCGAGTTATATTCTTCGTTCATCCTTCTCTTCACCGCCTCAGCCTTCAATCTCGCCTCTTCCCTGACCTCGTCCAGTAGATCCAGGTTCAGCCTCTCTCTTCATTCGATCCTTCTTCTACAAAGTTCTGGAATCTCGGCGAGCTCTCCTGGACTTCTACTGGAATCATCGCATCACACCCATAGACCAAACTGAACGGGGTCTCGTGGGTTCCTGACTGCTCGGTGGTGTGGTATCCCAGACTATACGGGGCACCTCCTCAGCCCAGCTCCCTTGGCTTTTCTAGCCTTCTCTTTAAACCTCTCAACAACACCCGATTGGCTGACTCCACCTGGCCATTCGTCTGAGGATGCCGACGGATGCAAACACTTGTTGAATTCCCACCCCTTCGCAAAGCTTCTTCAACAGGTGACTTGCAAACTGAGTCCCATTGTCCGACACCAGGCGCTTAGGCACTCCAAACCGGCACACGATGTTCTTCCACACGAAACCTTCGATCTTGTGTGCGGTGATCTGGGCCACTGGTTCTGCTTCGATCCACTTGGTGAAATATTCAATCGCACCACCAAGTACTTCATCTGCCTGATCGCCAGCGGAAAAGGTCCCAGGATGTTGATTCCCAAGGTATGAAACGGCCAAGGGCTGTAGATCGACTTCAACTCCTCAGGAGGCGCCTGGTGCTAATCGGCGTGCTGTTGGCACTGTTTGCAACGCTGCGCATACTTCTTGCAGTCTTCTCTCATCGTTGGCCAGTAGTAGCCTGCACGGAGAGTCCTCGCGGCCAGAGCTCGACCCCCGACGTGGCTTCCGCATATACCTTCGTGGAGCTCCGCCATGATTCTCGTGCACTTCTCGCCATGTATACATTCCAGGAGCGGGTGAGTGAACCCAAACCTGTACAGATCGCCATCAATCAAGGTGTACTTGCTAGAATTCTTCTTACCTTCCTAGCCTCAGTCGGATCCAGTGGGAGAAGGCCATCTGCCAGGCACCGTTTGTATTGTGTTATCCAAGTGTCTGGCTCATGGGTAGCGCAGACCTGCATCACGTTCACCTTCTATCCCCGACATGCTCTAATTCTCGGTGATCTCAGAGTTTCTTGCGTCAGGGACTTGTGGCTTCTCGCTGCTTTCTCCGTCGACTTGGCTTATCTGAAGGACCAGGTGATCTGCCACAAATGCTCCTCGGCGTCTTCAGAGTTTCTTGAATCACCGTCCTCTGCCTACCCCCCTTGCCTGAACTGGCGAGCTTGGCTAGCAAGTCAGCTCGGGCATTCTGCTCTCTGGGCACATGCACTACTTCAAAGGAGGCAAAGGAACTCTTCAACTCCTGCACATATTCCAGATAGGCCGCCATTTGTGCATCTTTAGCCTGGAACTCGCCTGTCACTTGCCCTGTGACTAGCAGCGAGTCACTCTTAGCCATCAGCACCCTAGCCCCCATCTCTTGGCCAGCAAAATCCGGCAATCAGCGCCTCATACTCTGCTTGATTGTTACTGGCTTTGAAGGCAAATCTCAAAGATTGCCGATCAGCACGCCATTGGGCCCTTCTAAAATGACTCCAGCACCGCTACCCTGCTGGTCGACGATCCATCCACCGAGAGTACCCAACGGAAACCGTCCCCTTCAACTCGTGTCGCCTCAGACGAGAGCTCGACCACGAAATCTGCTAAGATTTGCCCCTTGATCGAGCCTCGGGGTTCATACTTGATGTCAAACTCTGACAGCTCCACTGCCCATTTCACCATCCTTCCCGCAACGTCGGGCTTCTTCAAAACTTTCTGGATGGCAGGTCAGTCATCACCAGTATAGTGAAGCTATGGAATAGTGGCGCAACCTCCTCGCCGAAAACACCACAGCCAGCGCAGCCTTCTCCAGGGCCTGATATCTCGTTTCGGGGCCCTGCAACACCTTACTAACAAAATAAATAGGCTTCTGAGCCTGATCTTGATCCTGGGCGAGCACCGCACTCACCGCCCTCTTAGTTACAGCAAAATACAACCTGAGAGGGGTTCCCCGCCAGCGGTTTGCACAGAACCAGCGGGCTCGCCAGATACTCCTTCAGCTTGACGAAGGCTTCCTCGCACTCCTTCGTCCAGGCAAACTTGTTATTGCGCCTCAAGCACTGAAAATAGGGATGGCCCTTCTCTCCGCTAGCTGACACGAAGCGAGACAGGGCTGCCATCCGTCCTGTTAGCTGCTGGACCTCTTTCACCGTAGCTGGGCTCCTCATCGCCAAGATAGCGGCACACTTGTCGGGGTTGGCCTCTATGCCTCTTTCAGTCAAGAGAAAACCCAAAAACTTTCCAGCCTCCACGCCGAAGATGCATTTCTCTGGATTAAGCTTTAACCTGAACTTGGCGATCGTCGTGAACAATTCTTCCAAGTCTGCAACGTGCTTGCTTTTTTCCGGCGAGGTCACGACCATGTCATCGACGTACGCTTGCACGTTCCTTCCCAGCATCGGTGCAAGTACTCGATCCATCAACCCTCTGGTACGTGGCCCCCGCGTTCTTTAGCCCAAACGGCATCACCTTGTAGCAGTAGCACGATCTCTCCGTCATGAAGGCTGTCTTCTCTTCATCCATGGGATGCATCTTAATCTGATTATACCCCGAGAAGGCATCCAGGAAGCTCAACAGCTTACACCCTGCAGCACTATCCACCAGGGCGTCTATGCTTGGTAAAGGATACGAATCCTTTGGGCAAGCTTGTTCAGGTCAGTGAAATCGACGCACATGCGCCATTTCCCATTACTCTTCTTCACCAGCACGACATTTGCCAGCCATTCAGGGTACTGGACCTCCCTGATGTGGCCTGCAGCAAGGAGTTTCTGTGTTTCATCTCTAATCGCCTGCCTCCTCTCCTCGTTGAACCTTCTTCTTCTTTGTCGCACTGGTCTCACCAAGCTGTCCATCGCCAGATGATGGCACAAGAAGTCGGGGTTAATTTCGGGCATGTCCGAAGCGGACCATGCAAACGCGTCCAGATGCCGCTCAATCACCTTGGCGATCTGGTCCTGGAGCTCGACCTCCAGAGATGTTCCCGGCTTGAAGATTTTTCCCCCGATCTCTTTCTCGAGCCACTGCTCGACAGGTTTTGGCCTGGATTCTCTGGCGATCACCGCCCTGGCGATTCCCTGCTCTCTCGCTTCCTCAGGGCGATTCCGCGCCTCTTCCTCCTCCAGACCAGCGTTTCCCTCCCCCAGCCTCAGCGTTCACCATCTCCACGTCCCTTCCGGCGGTCTCTTCTGTTACCGTCGATCAGGGCTTCACACCCAGGAGGTGGGGTGGTTGTTACATAACTCACTGATCTCTTATTTTTCAGGCTATTCTCATAGCAACTTTTTTGCTTCTTTCTGATCAGACTGATCGTGATCACCACCCCTCCATAGATGGCAACTTCACCTTCATGTGCCGAGTCAACGGTATAGCGCCTATCCTGTTAAGCGTGGCCTTCCCAACAGGATGTTGTATGCTGAAGGAGCGTTTACAATGAGGTACTGGATTTTCTCCGTCCTCGAACCAGCCTCATCTGTAAACGTGGTTCTCAACTCAATGTACCCCCTGACCTCCACCTGGTCACCAGCGAACCCATATAGGCACCCTCCATAGGGCCTTAGCTGGTCAAGGGGCAACTCCAACTGCGTGAAAGTCGGCCAGAACATCACGTCTGCCGAGCTTCCCTGGTCCACCAGAACTCTGTGGACCTTCCTTCCGCCGTAATCAACGAAATGACTATGGGGATCGTTGTCATGGGGCACAACGTCCCGAAGATCCTGCTTGGTGAACGTAATGTCCACCTCCGGCGAGTGATCTCGAACATATCCACTGTCATCACCGACCGCGCGTACTTCTTCCTCTGCGATGCGGTGCATCCACCACCTGAGAAGCCTCCTGCAATGGTGTGGATTTCCCCGTGGATAGGCATCTCGGTGTTGCTGGGCTTTCCACCTGCTGGCTGGGAACTCGACGCTCCCCCCGATCTCCTGTCCAGCAGATAGTCCATTTAGGAACCCCTCTTAACCAGATCATCGAGCTAATACCCTAAGGACAAACACGAGTCCAAAAGTGTGGCCAAAGCCCTGGTGAAACTCACACCAGGCGTCTGGCTTGGTCCCAGCACCTTGTCACCCACCTTCTCAGGCGCTTTCAACCTGGCAGATATATTGGGAATGGCGATCAGGTCCGCCAATCCATAACAAACTTGTGCTTAGGGCGCGATTGTATTCCCGGCGTGCTGGTTGCTGGCGTCCCTGGCCCCTCCCCTTGTTCCTCCTATCATAAGGATGGCGAGTCCTCTGGTCCTTCCTGGCCGCCGCGCTGTTTCCAGCACCCTTGCGGCTGGATCCTGGTCTGGTGCGTGGCCTAGCGGGAGCCACCTCCCTCTCTCTCAGCGACTTCACTCTCGTCGGCGATGTGAGCCACCGCAAGTCGCCTCAAGCAAACGTTGCAGGGTGAGCCCTGATCAAGGCCTCGCAGAATGGTCCTGGCAGCACACCCTTCTTCAATGCATAGACCAGCATCTCTTCATCTTGGCCGGCGATCTGACCATCTGCGCTCCAAAGCGATTCAGGTAGTCCTGAGGGACTCTCCCTGTACTGCCTTATATCAAACAAATCATAAACACCCTGGGCGGTGCCTTGTTCACGATGTACTGCCCATGGTCTCGCCTTCATAATCTGCACCAACTTCATCTCTGGCGATGTGCTTTCTCTGGCGATCTCCAATCACTAGGTCACCTGAGCTTACATCTGGCAACTTCATCTTTAACACGGTGATGCGCCGGTTCTGGTATGCTGGAGATCGGAGCACGCCAAACTTAATAACTGGCGACTTCACGAGCCCCCCGACTTCCTTCCCTTCTGCCAACCTGGCGCCTTGTCAACGCGCCTATACTGTAGCTGGATGCCACGTCATCACTTCCGACTACCAGGGCGGTACAATAACTAATTGTTTGCAACTTGTTCTGTTCGCTATTAATTGATTGAAAACACTTATGATATCTTTGAAAACCAATTTCATGTGGTAAAATTGTTATTTGATATGTGTTCCGTCCGGTTGACCGGGACGTCTTCGTGGCGCGACCTCAACCGTCAGCTAGGGACTCCTTCCCACGGGTTACCTGTGGATTCCTGCAAAAAGAGGACAAAGGGGCGCCCTAGCGGCCGTTTGCACTGCGACGCTCAAGTCAGCCAGCAAGAAACACCAAAACTGGGCACCTCCGTATCCGAGCACCGCGTTTAGCACTCCGAGGCAAGAGGACTCACACGTATAAACGTCCCCAGCTGGGCAGAAATGCCCCCAGATGGGGTCATGGTGTCGTGAGGTCCTCCACGTGTACGACAGCCAGGTCAGAATAGAAACACCCTTTAGTCAGGTACCAAGTAATTAAGTCATTCAATACAGTTTCCGTTTCGAGCGTTCAGGTACTATAATGGCTCCCAAGCGTTTCAACGTCTTAAATGCGCTACGTTTTCTAATTAAACGCTTTAATGAGCACGTTAAGTTTGTGATTAAAAGCGCTTTAAGGCGCTTTAAATGCTTGGGTAGTTTAAATAGCGCGGAGAATGTTGGGAACGGGGTTCGAACTTTTGGCAAATTTTCCAGAGACACTCTAGTTGCTTGCTCGAGCCTTGAGGTTACGCACAAGGGACTAGGGAGAGACGGTTTGCCAAAACGAGAATATACACATAATACACAGTTCTTTTTACCACCTTCGGAGTGCCATACGCGGTGCTCGGATACGGAGGTGCCCAGTTTTGGTGTTTCTTGCTGGCTGACTTGAGTGTCGGAGTGCAAACGGCCGCTAGGGCGCCCTTTTGTCCTCTTTTTGCAGGAATCCACAGGTAAACCCGTGGGAAGGAGTCCCTAGCTGACGGTTGAGGTCGCGCACGAAGACGTCCCGGTCAACCGGACGGAACATTTGGCGCCCACCGTGGGGCCGATATAAACATCAGTCCCATCTCAAGTTTGTGAAAATCTACCAAGTTACAGTACGTTGGAGGAGGTTGGAGTGACAATGGCCCCCACCAGACGAGGTACAGCACGCGCAGCCCCAGCAGAACTATCCATGCAACAGGTCCTGGAGATAATGAGGGGGCTGCAGCATGATATGGCTGAGTCGAAGCTGGAACAGGAACGCATGCAGGCGGATCTCGACGCCTCGCATGAGAGGAATGAAGAGCTCCACCGTGTAAATGAGGAGTTGCCTGGACATGACGAGATGGAGAACCATTCCCCACCAAGGGAGTTTTCCACTCCCTTCTCGCAGGAGATTCTAGATGCAGTGATCCCAAACACATTCGCGGGGCCCAAGGTGATCTTCACCGGGATGGAGACCCAAAGACGCACCTTGCTGCATTTCACACACAAATGGTCCTGGTAGGCGGTTCTGACGCTGCCAAGTGCAAGCTCTTTATGAGCACCCTGACTGGGATGGCTATGGACTGGTCATCAGCCTCCCGGACGGTCATATCACATCTTTCCACCAATGTCACGATTGTTCAGGGAACAATACTTGGCAAACAAAGCCCCGCGCCAGTCTCCTACATTGTTCGATGTGAAGCAGTATCAGGGGGAGACTCTGAAGGAATACATTAAACGCTTCGGGGCCCAGGTTGTGAAGGTTGGCACGACAGAGGAGCCCATGATCGTGTACCGTCGTGAAAGGCGTATGCCCCGGTCCTTTTGGAGAGTCTATCATTTGCAACCGCCCCAGGACTTTCGCTGAGTTACGGCGTCGGGCGGTAGAACATATTGCTTCTGAAGGGAGGTGTGCGTGAAACGCACCAGCGTCGTGCCCTCACGCCCGAGGGACCGGCGCGAGCTCAGCCCCGTCAGGGTCAATGAGACCACGACGGGAAGAAAGAAGCCAGATGCGAGACGCCCCTACGAAGCCAGAAAGCCCCAGCCCCGGGGTCCAGCGGGGGGCGATCGCCCGCCAGAGAAAGAGCGAGACCAGCGAGGTATAACTTTGTGGTGGAGCTGAAGGATTTGATCGCCGTGCCTAACATAGCTGAGAGGCTGAGGCGACCGCGAAGACTGACAAGGTGTTAGGGCCTCGCAAAGACTCTTGGTGCGAGTTCCACGAGGCTTTCGGGCACCACATTGATAACTGCCTGTCGTGGGTTACCAGCTGGATGAGCTGGTGAGAACTGGATTTTTGAAGATTACGTCGCGGAGCCCACAACGACCACCACCTTGTCGCTGCCGGCGGAAGAACCAGCACACGAGACACCGGTTCTCGGCGAGGTTCATACCCATAGCTGGAGGTTTTTCCGGCGGTGGTCCCACAGCCTCCCAGCGGAAGAAAATACGCGAGGGGGGTTAACTCAATCGAAGAAAGACTCTCGGGTGAGCCGTGGGAGTCGGACCTCGTATTCCCAAGAGGGGACCTCCGAGACGTGGTGCCGCACGACAACGACCCCGTTGTCATTTCGGTAGTCACAGCAGTGAAGAGAAGAGTAGAGCGACAATACAGCTCTAAAGTAAAGCCGCGCAGTTCAGAATTGGCGACCTAGTTATGAGGAAGGCATATCCATACGAGCTGGAGAATAAGCTGTCTCCCAAGTGGACGGACCCTTCAGGATTACCGAGGCTAAGGGCAACGGGTCGTATAACCTAGAGACCTTGGAGGGGGTCCTATCCCACGCAGCTGGAATGCGGCCAACTTAAAATTTTATTTTAGTTGATTTATGTAAGCAGCCATGTAACAATTTAGTTGAAGGGGACACTCTTTTCCCTCTCGGGGGTTTTTTAATGAGGTCACCCAAATAAAAGGGGAAAACCAGTTTGAGAAAAAGAAGTGCCTTAGTTTTTAGCCTTTACTTTCTCCGTTTGAAGTAATGTGAGGCGTCGCCAAAAAAGAAGACGTCGCTAGGTGAGGCGTCGCTAGGGAAGCGTCGCCAAGAAAGAAGGCGTCGCCTATGTGAAGGCGTCGCCAAGGGAAAAGGCGTCGCCTAGGTGAAGGCGTCGCCAAGAAAGAAGGTGTCGCCTGAAGACAGGCGCCGTTGGGAAACAGGACGAAGGAAAAGCGCGCAATATGCGAAACGTATGCAAAGTAAAGTGGCGTTGCAAAAAATCAGTATGATATAGAAAAGTTGATGTTACAAGAAATGCTCGATACAATGGGAGTAGCGCAAATGGGGCAAATATTACAAACTCATGCAAATCACAAAAGAGCCACTTTTCAGTGGCCGTCGGAGTCAGCACTGGAGGAAGACGAAGCCCTGATCCCAGCCCGCAGAGCTCGAGTAAGTCGTGTCCTCCTCTCTTGGTTTATTTTCGAACCTGCACCAAGAGAGATAAATGTGTCAGAGACACCATGAAGCAAGACAGGCACGGTTAGAAAGCAATAAAGGCCGAAGTTTTTAGGGCAGTGACTCTTACATATGTACTTTTCGAGAGTTCCAGCATTGAACTCCAAGCTGATCAAAGTGGCAGAGTCAAAACCTCCCGCCTTAGCAAGAATCCGGCAAGCTATTTGATCACTTGGAGCCAGCTTCTTGAAGGGTTTGGTTTTGAGGGCCCTCGCCTCTCTCACCCAGTACAGCGGAAACCCATCCAGAGCGTCGGGAACAAGGTCAGTGCAGCAGATCTTGAAGAACCGGCCTTTCCACCGGTGAACGAGTTTTGGAAGGGTGTGAGGAGAACTCTCCCGGGAACGTTACTGAGAGTTACCCAGAGGTTGTGCCTTTGCCTCTTCACCTCAAAGAAGTGAAGAAAGAGGTCAACCGAGGGCGCACAACCCAGAAACTCGAAGAGGATGTCGAAGGCTTTGACAAAGGCCCAGCTGTTGGGGTATAACTGGGCCGGAGCGACATTGATCTCCGTCAGCAGTTCCTTCTCGAACCAGGAGAAGGGTAGGCGCACTCCGATGGTCTTGAAAACCACCTGGTAAAGGTAAAAGAAGGGGACCCCTCCGTTGGCCTGTTCGTCTCCGCATACTGGCTCCCCTAGAGTGCAAGGGAGCACAACAATGTCGTCGTCATGCCTCCTCGCGAAGGCCCGGTGATCATAGGAACATGATCCCCTTTGTGTTCCCTTATGGCCTGGTAGCAAGTAAGCATGAACATTCGCCAAGAAGTTCACTCGAAGCCCAAGGGTACAGGTCCTTGGACTGACCCTGGGGGAGGCAGCATGAGAGGACATTCTTTAAGAAGATCTGGGATTGTCAAAGGCGTATGGCCCGCCGAAAATGCAAGAGTCGAGCGAAGGGAGCAAATGCTGGAAGAACCCTTCGTGAGAGAAGAAAGGGTGCAAGAAGAGAGAGTGTAAGTAGGCTACGAAGAGTGCAGAAATGATGAGAACGGTTTCAGAGTTTGAAGAGTTAAATAAAGCGGTTAGAGCGCCAAACGACGCAAGTAGAAGTATTGCAGTTAGAGCATTAAACAACGCGAATGGATGCACCGCACGATCGAGCCACGTGGCAGAAGATGAAAGGATGGCCCTGGCACCGCTGGTTAAACTCAGAGAACGTCGTATCAGCAGAATATCCAGTGGTACGATGCGCCGTCGAAAGTGGGTCAGGGGCACAGTAGGAGTCAGGACTCAGTGGAGTGACTGAATGTCCCATCCGCCATACAAGAAGCGCCACGTGGATCAAGTCGAATGACTGAACATCCCATCGGCCATACAAGAAGCGCCACGTGGATCAAGTTGAATGACTGAACGTCCCATCGGCCATACAAGAAGCGCCACGTGGATCAAGTCGAATGACTGAACGTCCCATCAGCCATACAAGAAGCGCCACGTGGATCAAGTCGAATGACTGAACGTCCCATCAGCCATACAAGAAGCGCCACGTGGATGGCACGGGCAAAACCTTGAGCTCTTCGCTGTCCTCAGGCGTCGACCAAGGCCAAGTCAAAGTCAATGTCAAGGTAAAGATAACGCCCGAGGCGTCGCCTGGAAGGACGCAAAGGGCGACGCCAGCGTGAGACGTCGCGGGCGTCGCCAACCAAAATATCAGCAGGGTCGCCTCCCCGATACCCACAGGTAGGAAAGACTGTGGAGGGAGACGAAATCGAAGAGGGCAAAGTTAGTTACTGGCGTCGCCTCCCCGATACCCACAGGTAGGAAAGACTGTGGAGGGAGATAAGACCGCCAAACGCCAGCGAATCGCTGGCAGGGTGTTCCCCGATACCTATGGGAAGGAAAGACCATGGAGGGAACGACCCCCCCCAGAGCACTCGGCGTTTTAGACACCCGGGGACGATACGGCGCTGCTGTAGCAGGCCTCTCCTTAGGCGTGGGCGCGGGCGTTAAGGATCAAGGAAAGGACCGTTTCGGTGTTAGAGACACCCCGTGGACGATACGGCTCCACTAGGTGAGCCTCTCCATGGGCGTGGGCATTGGCACGTGACCTTTCCCGGGCATACAAGGCCGCCCAACGAAGTGAAAGAAACGGTAAATACAACAAAACAACCGAAGCACGAAGGCAAAGAATGAGAATAAAATCACACAGGCAGAATTCTATGTCGCGAGGACAAAAGTAATCATACAAAATCCAGAGTTGTACAAGAGTGCAGATGATTCAAAGAATTACAAATTTGTCAAAGAAGGTTAAAACAAGTATAAAGAATGGGCTGATGATCGAGGGTGGCGGCTCAATCGTCTATCTCCAAGGCACGACCTTTCCATCAACAATGTGGTGAGTGGAATCGCAGCTGGAAATGTCGATCCCCGGTTCGTGCAGACTGCTTGAGCCAAAGCTTCTTGGAACCCTCCTCGAAAGTGCCCGCCATCTCCTGGATGAGGGCCTTTTTGTCCTTCTCTAGCTCCTCAATGGCGGCGTCCCCAGAGGCTACCTGCTTCTCCAAAGCCTCCTTTTCCACGAAGCCGACTGACCTCGACCTGTAGTTTGTCGTAGTCAGCCTGGAGAAGGCCCATAGCCTTGGCTGGGTGGCCATTTCCCCGCTCCATCTCGTCAGCCTGCTCACAGCAACGGTCCTTCAAGTCCTTTTGAACTTCTGCATCAGCTTGACCAATTCTTGAAGGCCCGTTAACTGAACTTGGAGGGCGACTTCCCGAGTATAAAAGTCAGCCTGGAGCTCCAATGCCTCTGCCAGTTGTCTCTCAGCTTCTGCTTTGGACTCTTGCGCCTGCTTCAGGGAGGTTTGGTAAGTTTCGTTCTGGCATCCCAGGGTTCTTTCTCCTCCTCCAGCAGTTACCTTTGTTTCCAAGGCCTGGAGAGTTTGAGTTTGCAGGACAGCATTCTGGCCTGGGCGCGCCATTCAAGGGCCACCGCCAAGAAGGCCCCCAAGTAGAAAGGCATGCCTTCCTTCCTGTCGGTGCCCTCTGGCATAGTCCCGCCACTGAAGCCCCTCATCAGATGCATGATTGGAGGAGGGATGGCGATGAGATCGGGGCGGGCAGCGGCAGCGACGGGAGCAGGGGAAGCAGAGACTTCTACCGGTGGCGGGGCGGGGCAGATTCGGCGCCTTCGCCCCCTTCCTCTTGGACTGTTGGGGGGAAGTGAGGTCGCACTTGGAGGGTCATCCATGAAGGGTTCCCTCCCTGGGGCGACGCCTCTAGCAGAAGAGGAACCCGCGCAGATTTCTCCTCTTGAAGGTGCCACACCTTCCGAGTCCTCATCATCGATAAAATCTCCAAGACCCGTTTCCCTTTGTCAAGGGGGTTGGAGCCGGCGACGAGGCCGCGGCTAGGGAACGGCGGCGATGGGCAGAGGAGAGCTGGGAGTCTGAAGTGCTCGGGGCTATGTGGAGATGACGGAGATGAGCTTGGGAGCTTCGGCAGTGATCGGAGGTGGCGGTGGACAGAGTTGGTGGGGGATCGGATCAGCAGCAGGGGCGGAGGAGGCGCCCGCTTGGCAGCACGAGCCTCCTTCATCGCTTTCGCCAGCATCATCCTTTTGGAGGCGTCCATCACCGATCCTACATCAAAATAGACCAAGCAGCAGAAATTAGGCCAAAGCAACTATACAAAATTACAAAGCGCATAGATGCGTGAGATGCAAGTAACATGGCACATATAAAACAGTAGAAGAGCTGGGAACAAACATCCGGTAGCAGGGTGTTCACAACAAAAGGGATGAGGGGAGAGTCTCCTTACCAAAGTATGTTGTCAGGGCGTGAGCATTGTATTCGCTAGCAACAAGCTTCAAGGTATCAAAAACGATCCCCAGCCCAGCCAAGGCTTGCTTACCTCCCTGTCAGCAGGAGATAGCTCTTCCAGGGCTTTGGCCCTAAGCAGCTTAGGGCGCTCCGTCCAGTAAAGGGGAAGCCATCCAAGGCTGTGGGGTCGTGCTTGGCGCTGCACACTCTAAAGAATTTCCCTTTCCAGTTTTTGTAAGAGTTTTGGAAGAGGGAGAGGAGGATTCCTGCCCGCGATCCCGGAAAAGCTTACCCAGAAGCTTTTCCCCTGCTTTTTCACCTCAAAGAAATGCAGGAAAACGTCTACGGAAGGGAGGATGCCCAGGTGTCCGCAAAGAATTTGAAAACCCCTTACAAATGCCCAGCTGTTGGGGTGGAGCTGGGCGGGGCGGTATTGATTTCGGTGAGGAGTTCCTTTCAAAGGGGGTGTGGGAGACGCACTCCTACGCGTTTGAACACGTCTGGTACATAAAGAAGAAGGGTTTCCCCTTTCTAGGTCTGTCGTCCAAACAGACAGGTTCCCCAGGCCTGCCGGGACGGACGGATATGTGGGCGTCGTGAGTGCGGCAGAAAGCGTTAAAGTTGTACAAATGGGGATCCCCACGATGAGCTTCCAGGTCCTGGAAGGAGTCAGGCTGGTACATTCGCTCAGGAGCTCGTCGGGGGCCCATGGGTAGTAGGCTTTGTAGTTGGACTTGGGGGTCTTGGGGGAGGAATCAGGCTCCGCGTTCGTGCGCGTCATGGTGTAAATAAATAGCTGGAGAAAGAAGAGAGGAAAAAGGTTTTAACAAGTGTAGCCATGACAGGAAGGGGAGTGAACCCCAGGAAACATCACCCACGCGAGAAAACCCAGAGAAGGAAGGAGAAGCGGAAGAACGCAGTAATGCATGAATGACAACAGTCCCAGGCAGTTCAATAAATCATACAATGCGACGAAAGGGAAGAGTCGTGAGTGTTCGAAAATCATACCTTTGCTATCAAAGTGAAGGGGAAGAAGAGCACAGGAAGGAGAGAACAGCAATTGCAGAGAAAAGGGGTTTGAAGACGACGAACAGTGCAGAGACGCAGAGGGAATGAATGTAACAGTGGGGTGAGCGCGGGGTTTGGGGTAACTTAAACGTTACATTTGCAACCCAAGAGGCGCTAACTAAGAGCCGTGAGATCGTGCCACGTGTCAAAGGATCAATCGCCCAAGGGAAACGCAAGGGTCTCTAGAGGCTGGCCGTGCGATGGGCTACGTGGCGCGCGATCAAGGGTAGCCCCAAAAGGTGTTATCATTCCGTTTCAGAGGATGTCCAATCAGTCATTAAGAGCGCTCCTATGGTTCAGAGAGTGTCACGTCAATAATTCGAGAATTGTTGAGTCAGCAGGGCGACACGTCATCAGGTGGCACGTGGACGGCGTGGGCGAGGCCTTAGTCTTTACGCTGAAGACAAGTCTTCGGCTTAAGACTGGGGGCTTGTGTACCGTCCCGTACCCGGGCGTTGACTAAGTCAAGGTCAAAGTCAACACCAGGGGTCAAAGTCAACACAAGGCGTTGCCTAGGTGAAGAGACGCTAAGTGCCAGCGTCGTCAAGAGAGGCGTCGCCTAGGTGAAGGCGTCGCCCAACCAGGGCGTCGCCAGATCAAACATTACAAGCAAGGCAATCACAGTGTGGTTCCCCGATACCCATGGGTAGGAAAGACCATGGAGGGAGCGACGCCGTGGGAAGGCCTCAGGTCCCGATACCGGGCAGTGATAAAGAGAAGGAAAAGGTGGCTTCAAGGCCATAGTGATAGCACCAGTGTAGGGCAGCCTGACTCGTGAAGTACCCCTGCCGCCCCAGAGACGCCTTTGGGACAGATACGACTCAAGAGGAAGGTCACGCCCAGGGTAGCCGGGTGCAGGGTACGAGAGGAAGGCAGATACGCTCTCAAAGTAAGTGACTAGATGATTGGGGGCATGAGTTGGCACCCAAAAAGTCACCCCTTGCGCAGTAGCACTCCCAGGCAGGAGGACTCACACGTAGAAACGTCCCCAGCTGGGCAGAAACGCCCCCAGATGGGGTCATGCGTCGTGAGGCCCTCCACGTGTACGACAGCCAGGTCAGAATAGAAACACCCTTTAGTCAGGTGCCAGGTAATTAAAGTCATTCAATACAGTTTCCTTTCGAGCGTTCAGGTACTATAATGGCTCCCAAGCGTTTCAACGTCTTAAATGCGCTACGTTTTCTAATTAACGCTTTAATGAGCGTTACGTTTGTGATTAAAAGCGCTTTAAGGCGCTTTAAATGCTTGGGTAGTTTAAATAGCGGAGAATGTTGGAAACGGGGTTCGAACTTTTGGCAAATTTTCCAGAACACTCTAGTTGCTTGCTCGAGCTTGAGGTTACGCACAAGGGACTGGGAGAGACTTTGCCAACGAGAATATACACACAATACACAGTTCTTTTTACCACCTTCGGAGTGCCATACGCGGTGCTCAGATACGGAGGTGCACAGTTTTGGTGTTTCTTGCTGGCTGACTTGAGCGTCGGAGTGCAAACGGCCGCTAGGGCGCCCTTTGTCCTCTTTTTGCAGGAATCCACAGGTAACCAGTGGGAAGGAGTCCCTAGCTGACGGTTGAGGTCGCGCACGAAGACGTCCCGGTCAACCGGACGGACAATATGTTTAATATTTCTCTTACAATCTTAGTCTATTAATTGATTGAAACACTTATGAATATCTTTGAAAAACAATTTCATGTGTTAAAATTGTGTTCATATATTTTTTACAATCTAAGGTCTATTAATTGATTCAAACACTTATAATACCTTTGAAAAATCATTTCATGTGTCCAAATTTTATTTTGATATGTTTAATACTTCTTTTACAATCTAAGGTCTATTAACTGATTGAAACACTTATGATAGATATCTTTCAAAAACAATTTCATGTGTTAAAATTCTGTTTTGATATGTTTAATACTTCTTTCATTTACAATCCAAGGTTTTATAACCTAGAATACTATAAGAAAGTGAATGTTCTGTATAATAATAGTCTAAAAGTATCTTAACTATCGAAAACAAGCTTATTACTTAACTAAATGTTTGCAACTTGTTCTTTTCGCTATTAATTGATTGAAAACACTTAGGATATCTTTGAAAACCAATTTCATGTGTTAAAATTGTGTTTTGATATGTTTAATATTTCTTTTACAATCTTAGTCTCTTAATTGATTGAAACACTTGTGAATATCTTTGAAAAACAATTTCATGTGTTAAATTGTGTTTTCATATATTTTTTACAATCTAAGGTCTATTAATTGATTCAAACACTTATGATAAGTTTCGTCCAGTTGACCGGGGCGTCTTCGTGCGTGACCTCAACCATCAGCTAGGGACTCCTTCCCACGGTTACCTGTGGATTCCTGCAAAAAGAGGACAAAGGGCGCCCTAGCGGCCGTTTGCACTCCGACGCTCAAGTCAGCCAGCAAGAAACACCAAAACTGGCACCTCCGTATCTGAGCACCGCGTATGGCACTCTGAAGGTGGTAAAAGAACTGTGTATTGTGTGTATTTTCTCCCTCAGGCAAAGATCTTTCCCAGTCCCTTGTACGTAACCTCAAGCACGAGCAAGCAACTAGAGAGTTCTCTGGTAAATTTGCCAAAAGTTCGAACCCCGTTCCAACATTCTCAGCGCTATTTAAACTACCCAAGCATTTAAAGCGCCTTAAAGCGCTTTTAATTCACAAATGTAACGCACTCATTAAGCGTTCTAATTAGAAAACGTAGCGCATTTAAGACGTTGAAACGCTTGGGAGCCATTATAGTACCTGAACGCTCGAAACGGAAACTGTATTGAATGACTTTAATTACCTGGCACCTGACTAAAGGGTGTTTCTATTCTGACCTGGCTGTCGTACACGTGGAGGGCCTCACGACGCCATGACCCCATCTGGGGCGTTTCTGCCCATCTGGGGACGTTTCTACGTGTGAGTCCTCCTGCTTGGGAGTGCTACTGCGCTAGGGGTGACTTTTTGGGTGCCAACTCATGCCCCCAATATCTAGTCACTTACTTTGAGAGCGTATCTGCCTTCCTCTCGTACCCTGCACCCGGCTACCCTGGGCGTGACCTTCCTCTTGAGTCGTATCTGTCCCAAAGGCGTCTCTGGGCGGCAGGGGTACTTCACGAGTCAGGCTGCCCTACACTGGTGTTGTTGCTATGGCCTTGAAGCCACCTTTCTCTCTCTTTATACTGCCCCGGTTATCGGGTGAGGCCTTCCCACGGCGTCGCTCCCTCCATGGTCTTTCCTACCCATGGGTATCGGGGAACCACACTGTGATTGCCTTGCTTTAGTAATGTTTGATCTGGCGACGCCCTGGTTGGGCGACGCCTTCATAGGCGACGCCTTGCCTTGGCGACGCCTCTTCTTGCGACGCTGGCACTTAGCGTCTCTTCACCTAGGCAACGCCTTGTGTTGACTTTGACCCTGGTGTTGACTTTGACCTTGACTTAGTCAACGCCCGGTACGGGACGGTACACAAGCCCCCCAGTCTTAAGCCGAAGACTTGTCTTCAGCGTAAAGACTAAGGCCTCGCCCACGCCGTCCACGTGCCACCTGATGACGTGTCGCTCCCTGCTGACTCAACAATTCTCGAATTATTGACGTGACACTCTCTGAACCATAGGAGCGCTCTTAATGACTGATTGGACATCCTCTGAAACGGGAATGATAACACCTTTTGGGGCTACCCTTGATCGCGCGCCACGTGGCCCATCGCACGGCCAGCCTCTAGAGACCCTTGCGTTTCCCTTGGGCGATTGATCCTTTGACACGTGGCACGATCTCACGGCTCTTAGTTAGCGCCTCTTGGGTTGCAAATGTAACGTTTAAGTTACCCCAAACCCCGCGCTCACCCACTGTTACATTCATTCCCTCTGCGTCTCTGCACTGTTCGTCGTCTTCAAACCCCTTTTCTCTGCAATTGTTGTTCTCTCCTTCCTGTGCTCTTCTTCCACCTTCACTTCGATAGCAAAGGTATGATTTTCGAACACTCACGACTTCCCTTTCGTCGCATTGTATGATTTATTGAACTGCCTGGGACTGTTGTCATTCATGCATTACTGCGTTCTTCCGCTTCTCCTTCCTTCTCTGGGTTTTCTCGCGTGGGTGATGTTTCCTGGGGTTCACTCCCCTTCCTGTCATGGCTACACTTGCTAAAACCTTTTTCCTCTCTTCTTTCTCCAGCTATTTATTTACACCATGACGCGCACGAACGCGGAGCCTGATTCCTCCCCCAAGACCCCCAAGTCCAACTACAAAGCCTTCTACCCATGGGCCCCCGACGAGCTCCTGAGCGAATGTACCAGCCTGACTTCCTTCCAGGACCTGGAAGCTCATCGTGGGGATCCCCATTTGTACAACTTTAACGCTTTCTGCCGCACTCACGACGCCCACATATCCGTCCGTCCCGGCAGGCCTGGGGAACCTGTCTGTTTGGACGACAGACCTAGAAAGGGGAAACCCTTCTTCTTTATGTACCAGACGTGTTCAAACGCGTAGGAGTGCGTCTCCCATTACCCCCTTGGAGAACTCCTCACGAAATCAATACCGCCCCCGCCCAGCTCCACCCCAACAGCTGGGCTTTGTAAGGGGTTTTCAAATTCTTTGCGGCACCTGGGCATCCTCCCTTCCGTAGACGTTTTCCTGCATTTTTTGAGGTGAAAAAGCAGGGGAAAAGCTTTTCCGGGATCGCGGGCAGATCCTCCTCTCCCTCTTCCAAAACTCTTACAAAACTGGAAAGGGAATTCTTTAGAGTGTGCAGCGCCAAGCACGATCCCACAGCCTTGGATGGCTTCCCCTTTACTGGACGGAGCGCCCTAAGCTGCTCAGGGCCAAACCCTGGAAGAGCTATCTGCTGACAGGGAGGTAAGCAAGCCTTGGCGGGCTGGGGATCGTTTTTGATACCTTGAAGCTTGTTGCTAGCGAGTACAATGCTCACGCCCTGACCACTACTTTGGTAAGGGACTCTCCCCTCATCCTTCTGTTGTGAACACCCTGCTACCGGATGTTTGTTCCCACAGCCTCTTCTACCGTTTTATATTGTGCCATGTTACTTGCATCTCACGCCTCTATGCGCTTTGTAATTTTGTATAGTTGCTTTGGCCTTTTTGCTGCTTGGTCTGTTTTGATGTAGGATCGGTGATGGACGCCTCTAAAAGGATGATGCTGGCGAAAGCAATGAAGGAGGCTCGTGCCGCCAAGGCGGGCGCCTCCTCCCCCTGCTGCTGATCCGATTCCCCCACCAACTCTGTCACCGCCACCTCCGATCACTGCCGAACCCCTGCTCATCTCACCGTCCCCACATAGCCCGAGGCACTTCAGACTCTGCTCTCCTTGCCCATGCCGCCGTTCCCCTAGCCGCGGCCTCTCTCCGGCTCCAACCCCTTGACAAAGGGAAACGGGTCTTGGAGATTTTATCGGATGATGAGGACTCGGAAGGCTGGCACCCTTCAAGAGGAGAAAATCTGCGCGGGTTCCTCTTCTGTAGAGGCGTCGCCCCAGGGAGGGAACTCCTTCATGGATGACCCCCCAAGTGCGACCTCACTTCCCCCACAACAGTCCAAGAGGAAGGGGGCGAAGGCGCCGAATCTGCCCCGCCTCCGCCACCGGCAGAAGTCTGCTTCCCCTGCTCCCGTCGCTGCCGCCCCCGATTTCATCGCCATCCCTCCTCCAATCATGCATCTGATGAGGGGCTTCAGTGGCGGAACTATGCCAGAGGGTACCGACAGGAAGGAAGGCATGCCTTTCTACTTGGGGGCCTTCTTGGCGGTGGCCCTTGAATGGCGCGCCCAGGCCAGAAACGCGGTCCTGCAAGCTCAAACTCTCCAGGCCTTGGAAACAAGGTAACTGCTCTGGAGGAGGAGAAGAAACCCTGGGATGCCAGAACGAAACTTACCAAACTCCTGAAGCAGGCGCAAGAGTCCAAAGCAGAAGCTGAGAGCAACTGGCAGAGGCATTGGAGCTCCAGGCTGACTTTTATACTCGGGAAGTCGCCCTCCAAGTTCAGTTAACGGGCCTTCAAGAATTGGTCAAAGCTGATGCAGAAGTTCAAAAGGACTTGAAGGACCGTTGCTGTGAGCAGGCTGACAAGTGGAGCGAGGGATGGAGGGGGAAATGGCCACCCAGGCCAAGGCTATGGGCCTTCTCCAGGCTGACTACGACAAACTACAGGTCGAGGTCAGTCGGCTTCGCGTGGAAAGGAGGCTTTGGAGAAGCAGGTAGCCTCTGGGGACGCCGCCATTGAGGAGCTAGAGAAGGACAAAAAGGCCCTCATCCAGGACATGGCGGGCACTTTCGAGGAGGGGTTCCAAGAAGCTTTGGCTCAAGCAGTCTGCACGAACCGGGGATCGACATTTCCAGCTGCGATTCCACTCACCACATTGTTGATGGAAAGGTCGTGCCTTGGAGATAGACGATTGAGCCGCCACCCTGATCATCTGCCCTTCCTTTTTACTTGTTTTAACCTTCTCTGACAAATTTGTAATTCTTTGAATCATCTGCACTCTTTTACAACTCTGGGTTTGTTATGATTACTTTCGTGCCTCGCGATATAGAATTCTGCCTGTGCGCTCTTACTCATTCTTTGCCTTCGCGTGCTTCGGTTGTTTTTTTGTGTTTACCCGTTTCTTTCACTTCGTTGGGCGGCCTTGTATGCCCGGGAAAGGTCACGCTGCCCCACGCCCATGGAGAGGCTCACCTAGTGAGCCGTATCGTCCACGGGGTGTCTCTAACACCGAAACGGTCTTTCCTTGATCCTTACACCCGGCGCCCACGCCTAAGGAGAGGCCTGCTACAGCAGCGCCGTATCGTCCCGGGTGTCTAAAACG
>NW_027174258.1:0-20894 GCF_000499845.2 Phaseolus vulgaris | reverse complement strand
CGACGCTCAAGTCAGCCAGCAAGAAACACCAAAAACTATTCACCTCCGTCTCTGAGCACCGCGTATGGCACTCTGAAGGTGGTAAGAATAACTGTGTATTGTATATCTGTGTTCTCTCCTTCAGGCAAAAATGTTCCCCAGTCCCTTGTTCGTAACTAATGAAGCACGAGCAAGCGACTAGAGAGCTCTGGTAACTTTGCAGAAAGTTCGTTCCCTTTTTCCAACATTCTCTGCGCTATTTAAACTACCCAAGCATTTAAAGCGTCTTAAAGCGCTTTTAATCACAAGCGTAACGCACTCATTAAAGCGCTTAATTAGAAAACGTAGCGCATTTAAGGCATTGAAACGCTCGGGAGCCATTATAGTACCTGAATGCTCGAAAGGGAAACTGTATTGAATGACTTTTAATTACCTGGCACCTGACTAAAGGGTGTTTCTATTCTGGCATGGCTGTCGTACACGTGGAGGGCCTCACGACGCCATGACCCCATCTGGGGGCGTTTCTGCCCATCTGGGGACGTCTCTACGTGTGAGTCCTCCTGCTTGGGAGTGCTACTGCGCTAGGGGTGACTTTTTGGGTGCCAACTCATGCACCCAAGTATCTAGTCACTTACTTCGAGAGCGTATCTGCCTTCCTTTTGTACTCTGCACCCGGTTGCCCTGGGCGTGACTTTCCTCTTGAGTCGTATCTGCCCCACAGGCGTCTCTGGGGCGGGAGGAGCACTTCATGAGTCAGGCTGCCCTACACTGGTACTATTACTATGGCCTTGAAGCCACCTTTTCCTTCTCTTTATCGCTGCCCCGTGCTATTGGGACCTGAGGCCTTCCCATGGCGTCGCTCCCTCCATGGTCTTTCCTACCCATGGGTTATCGGGGAACCACACCGTGATTGCCTTGCTTCAGCACTGTTTGATCTGGCGACGCCCTGGTTGGGCGACGCCTTTGCCTAGGCGACGCCTTGCCTTGGCGGCGCGACGCCTTGCCTTGGCGACGCTTCCTCTTGGCGTCTCTCCACCTAGGCGACGCCTTGCGTTGACTTTGACTCTCCAGCCGTTGACTTTGACTTTGACTTAGTCAACGCCCTGGATACGGGACGGTACAGTCTTGATTCTCCAATTTCCAGCACCTATCAAAGGGCTAAACCTTAACCAAGTCAAGTTTCCATTCACATAAGCACAAAAGGAGAATAATTCCAGCACCCCAAATTAGAGGTATAAAACAAAAGCAAGAAACAATTTATTGAATAAAAACGTACCACCAAAAGAGTTAGATTATGACAACTAGAAGAGGTTAAGAAATATTAGCAAGCAATAAAAGGTACCAAAATAAAGGTAGGCACACAAAAGAATCCTAAGAATGGCACTAGATTTAGATGACCAAATAAAAAAACAGCACCACTGGAAATGTTGTGGGCCAGAAACGTGTTTTTTCCCCCAATTTATGCTGAGCTGTGTTTTTAAGATATGATTCTGAAATTTGATATGCAAGATATTCAAGATCTTAGCTAAAATCCTGGCTTTGGAATCACTCAAAACTCATGCACCAATTTTTTTTTAATAAATTTTGCAATTTTGGTGTTCAGTTACGCAGCTGTAGCGTCAGGTTTGCCACATGATTTTAAAAGATTTATCATTTTTTTTCTGTTTCTTCTTTTGGACTAATTCTTTTTTTGTCCTTTCTATAACACTTCAAACTTGAAATTCCAGAGAATCAAAATTTTCCTATGAGTGAAATATTTTTCTGTATCAAAACAGTCAGCACAGAAAAATCTGAAACAGGGGATTCTGAAAACTGGAAACAAAAACAGCAAGATACCAAAGTTTAGACACAATGGAAATTTGTGAAATAGAATTGTGTAGGATCTAAACACAATATGAACTCAAACTAAAATTAAAAAGGCACCAAAGAGCAAAGAACAGCAGATTCAAGCAATTAAAGAGACCCAAAATCAAGAAACAATCAAGCCAAATAAAAGGACTACTATGAATTGTTGACAATATGGATGAACATGACTTGACAAAACATGTATAGATTCAGAAAATTAAAGACTCAAAGCATAATATGAACCAAATAATGAAAGCAATAAAGACTCAAAAGCCTAAAAGAAAATAGCAACTCAAAGGTGTATGGAATCCTATCACAAATTGCACAAGAACTTGTTCAAGATCAATTGAACAAGAGTGCTTCGGTTGGATCTTCCACAAAGCACACCAAACAAATTAAAATGTAAAAAAAAGAGCAAGACAATTATGGAAATAAGATGAACAACATGAAAGTAAAGAAGAACTAAAAATGAAAGACCAAAAGCAACTCATCTTGAAGAACCATAGCTCATGATACCAAATGATGGCATTTCATGAAGGTCTTCTTGAATCATGTAAGAAAAAGTGGTGCGGAAGCTATGAAGGTGTGTGAGCAAGATCCTCCTAAGAGTGGTGAGATGCTCCATCTCTAGTTGCTTGGGCCTCTTCCATCAAAAACTCTCTTGGTGGGGTGAGATGCTCCATCTCTTCGTTCTCGCGTTGCCTCTGGTTGTACCTCAGACCCGGCGCAACTCCTCATTAACGCGACGGAGCTCATCATTCCTCACATGCGAGGCGTCGAGATCCGCCTGCATGCGTTCTTGTTCTATCTTCGACTCCGCCATATCATCCTGCAGCCCCCTCATATCTTCAGGACCTGCTGCATGGACATTTCTTCTCCCGCAGCGCGTGTGGTACTCATCTAGTGGTGGCCATTCTTCACTGTTTTATAGTGACCTGATAGATCCTTTCAAACTTGCGATGGGACCAATGTTTTATATCGGCCCCACGGTGGGCGCCAATGTTCCGTCCGGTTGACCTGGGACGTCTTCGTGCGCAACTCAACCGTCAGCTAGGGATCCTTCCACTGGTTACCTGTGGATTCCTGCAAAGAAGGGACAAAGGGCGCCCTAGCGGCCGTTTGCACTCCGACACTCAAGTCGCCAGCAACAAACCCAAAAACTATGCACTCCGTATCGGAGCACCGCGTGTGGCACTCTGAAGGTGTAAAAGGAAACTGTGTCTAGTGTATATTTTCTCCCCTGGCAAAGATCTTTCACCAGTCCCTTGTACGTAACCCTCAAGGCTCGAGCAAGCAACTAGAGAGTTTCTGGAAAATTTGCCAAAGTTCGAACCCCGTTCCCAACATTCAAGGCGTTATTTAATACCCTAGCATTTAAAGCGCCTTAAAGCGCATTTAATTATAAAACGTAGCGCATTTAAGACGTCAAAAACGCTTGGAGCATTTATAGTACCTTAAACGCTCGAAACGGAAACTGTATTAAATAACTTTAATTTACCTGGTACCTGGAAAATTGGTGTTTCTATTCTGACCTGGCTGCTGTACACGTGGGGGCCTCACAGCGCCATGACCCCATCTGGGGGCGTTTCTTCGTGTGAGTCCTCTTGCTTGGGAGTGCACTGCGCAAGGGGTGACTCTTTGGGTGCCAACTCATGCCCCTAGCATTTAAAGCGCCTTAAAGCGCATTTAATTATAAAACGTAGGCATTTTAAGACGTCAAAAACGCTTGGGAGCATTATAGTACCTTAAACGCTCGAAACGGAAACTGTATTAAATAACTTTAATTACCTGGTACCTGGAAAAATGGTGTTTCTATTCTGACCTGGCTGCTGTACACGTGGAGGGCCTCACAGCGCCATGACCCCATCTGGGGGCGTTTCTTCGTGTGAGTCCTCCTGTTGGGAGTGCAACTGCGCAAGGGGTGACTCTTTGGGTGCCAACTCATGCCCCCAAACATCTAGTCACTCACTTTGAGAGCGTATCTGCCTTCCTCTCGTACCCTGCACCTGGCTACTCTGGGCGTGACCCTCCTCTTGAGTCGTATCTGTCCCAAGGCGTCTCTGGGGTGGCAGGGGTACCTCACGAGTCAGGCTGCCCTACATTGGCACTATCACTATGGCCTTGAAGCCACCTTTCTCTTCTCTTTATTACTTCCCCGGTTTATCGGGATTTGAGGCCCTCCCACGGCGTCGCTCCCTCCATGGTCTTTCCTACCCATGGGTATCGGGGAGCCACACGGTGATCGCCTCGCCTTTGTGACATTTGACCTTGCGACGCCCTATTTGGGCGACGCCTTAACTGGGCGATGCCTTCACCTAGGTGACGCATTACCTTGGCGACGCTTCCTCTTGGCGTCACTGGCACTTGGCATCTCTTCACCTAGGCGACGCCTTACGTTGACTTTGACCCCCGACGCTGACTTTGACCTTGAATTTGTCAACACCCGGATACGGGACGGTACATTTTCTTTTGTATAAATTTGTAAATAATATAGAGTAGTGTTTAGGAAGGTGCTAAGAGGGAAACCTAAAGATACCTCTTGTGTAAAGCATATATAGGCATTAGCTTTTGGAAGAATCTAGAAGGTGCCCCTTCACTCTTCATTTTAGGCGCTAGAAGTGGAAGAGTTATAGGCAACCTTGGAATGCTTCTCTTGTAAGCTTCTTTGTAATTCATGACTGGTCCTTTCTCCTATAAGGAGGGCTTGAGTCCTTGAAATAATAGAATTGATATTTGAGTAAAGAACCTCTCCCAAATTGGTGAGTGATTGAGAGAGACTTGTGTCTTCTCCTCTTTTAGTCTTATCATGAGTGCATTCTTGGAACCTCAAATGGCGGCATCTACACACATCTTGAAGCCTTGCATCCTTCAAGTGGTGTGCATAACTCCAAGGCTCAACCACATATGTTTCTATTTTGTTTCATCTTCTTCATCCATTTTGCACTCCAAAACAAATCTTAAAACATGTCTTTGATGTTTCTATCCATTTCAATCGGTGGAACTTGCTTGTTTTGTGTTTCTATTCGGTAGTTCTTCTTAGTTTGTTGTTCTTGTGATTATAATTGAGTTTCCTTGTGTTTTAAATAGTTAATTTGTGTTCTTTTGTGTTTTAATCGGTTCATTTGCCATATTATGGATTTCTATATGAGTTTGGCTTGGTTACTTGTGATTTGGTGAGTTCTTGAATGATAAGAACATTGATCCAATTCTTAGAAAGTGCCTAATCATATTCCAACTCTTGTTGAATCCATAACATATCTATTATACCTCTATCATGTTATTAGATCATATCACTTGGGGGGGCCAGTGATCACCATCAAATCCGACCAGAAGAGACGATGAGGTGCTATGAACAGTCTCAAGACGAAGAGAGGGGTGTTTTCTGTCACTACCAGGCCACCGAGGGAAGACAGAGTGACCACGAAGAGATCGCCCGAGAAACCGACCCGAGCCCACGGGAGGCGTGGTGGAGAGAGAGATCGATGGGAAGACGTTCAAACTTGGGCAGTCTTTGAGCAAGGAGTCGCAGGATCAGGTTGTTGAGGTCATAGTGCGACACCTCGACGCGTTCGCATGGACAGTCACTGACATGCCCGGTATAGACCCTGATTTCTTGTGTCATCGTCTCACCATGTGATGGATTTCCCTATGAGCTCTTCTTGGAGGTTTGGTGAAGATGGTGCGGAAGCTTATGGATGAGATGGACAAGGTCCTCCTAGGAGGTGTGGTGACCTTGAAGGTGCATGAAGAGTGTGGACATGGGGAGGTTCGGCCAACCCCTTTGTAGGTGGTGAAAGGAAGATTAAAACCTAAAAGATAGGCAAGGAGTAAAGTATGGCACTAAATGGGCAGCATACATTACTCAATTTAATCTTGAAAATACAAGGTGTAGGCTCCTCCTTTTATAGGCTAAGGAGGACCATAATGCAACCCTAATGCTAATCAAAATGAAATGCAAATTACTCCACATGGAGCACATGGCCGACCATGTGAGGCAATGTTCTAGAACGTGCACAAATCTAGGGTAAATCACATGTAAGACAAGTTTATGCTATTACACTACACTTAGTACTAAGCTACCCTTAATGGGCCTTCATGTAGCATGTACAAGTTCCTTTCTCTACCATCCGTAGATTGACCCAAATGTGCGTGTAAATGCATAGCCATGGACCTAGTGATAGGTCCTAGACGGTCTAGTCTTCCTCCTAGACGCTCCCTTCTTAAATGCCCTTCATCTTGAGGTAGACGCTCCTCACCTTGTGCTAGACGCTCCCCACTTGGCTCTAGACGATCTAGACTTGGCTCTAGACGTTCTAGACTTGGCTTTTGTTCGTCATGGGTGGTGAGCTTGGCCCTCCTCCATCATCTCCTCCCCCTTGGAAAGGATTTGTCCTCAAATCCAGTTCGTCCTCGTCGTCATTGGTACCTACAAATGGAGAAAGATCAATTACATTCAAAGTATCATGTACTCCATATTCAAGAGGTAGGTCCAATTTGTATGCATTGTTATTGACTCTCTTGAGGACTTGAAAGGGTCCATCACCTCGGGGACTTAGTTTGGACTTCCTTTGAGTTGGAAAGCGGTCTTTTCGAAGGTGAAGCCAAACTAAGTCTCCTTCCTCAAAAATTATTTCTTTCTTCCCTTTATTGTTGTATTTTGTATACTTTTCATTTTGTTGTTGCATTTGGATTTAATCTCTCATGCATTTTCTTCACAAAATCGGCTTTGATTACTCCTTCCTTATGCACAAAATCTTGTGGATTAGGAAGAGGTAACAAATCCATAGGTGTGAGAGGATTAAATCCATATACCACTTCAATAGGAGAAACATTAGTAGTCTTGTGGACCACTCGATTGTAAGCAAACTCAATGTGGGGAAGATACTCATCCCAAGATTTATGGTTTCCCTTCATGATAGCCCTAAGCATAGTCCCAAGAGATCTATTGACTACTTCAGTTTGACCATCCATTTGAGGATGACAAGAAGTTGAAAATTGTAGTCTTGTTCCAAGTTTGCCCCAAAGAGTTTTCCAAAAGTGGCTTATGAACTTGGGATCTCTATCGGATACTATACTTCTAGGGAGACCATGAAGTCTCACCACTTCTCTAAGAAGAGCCTAGAAATATTTTGAGCATCATCTACCTTGTGGCAAGGAATAAAATGGACATTTTGCTAAAACGGTCCACTACCACAAAGATAGAGTCATGGCCTCTTGCAGTCCTAGGGAGTCCTAAAATGAAGTCCATGCTAATGTCTTCCCAAGGAGCATTTGCAATCGGCAAGGGGGTATAGAGTCCATGAGGCATTGTTCTAGACTTTGCTTTTAAACATGATATACATCTAGAACAATGTCTTTGGACATCTTTTCTCATGTGTGGCCAACAAATTTTTCTTTCAAATGTCTAGAGTCTTATCAACTCCAAAATGGCCCATGAGTCCTTCTTCATGTGATTCCTTGACAAGGAGCTTCCTATGTGTGCTTGGGGAATGCAAAGTTTTCCTTCTTTAAAAAGATATCCTCGGCCCATAGTAACCTCCTTGCGCTCTATGTTGACATTGGGCATAGATGGGTGAAAGTTCTTGATCCTCTTGATAAAGCTCTCTTATGTGATCAAATCCAAGAATTTGGGCACCTAATTTTGAAAAGAGTGTATGCCGTCTTGAAGAGCATCGGCCACTATATTGGTGCTTCCTTTCTTGTATTTGATTACATAAGGAAATTGCTCAAGAAACTTCATCCATTTAGCATGTCTCTTGTTGATCTTGTGTTGGCCCTTTAAATATTTTAAAGACTCGTGATCACTATGGATGACAAATTCTTTAGACACAAGGTAGTGCTCCCAAGTCTTTAGGGCTCGCACAAGAGCATAAAGCTCTTTGTCATAGGTGGGATAGTTGAGGGTGGCACCATGGAGTTTTTCACTAAAATATGCAATGGGGTGTCCACCTTGCAACAATACTGCACCTATGCCTACTCCCGATGCATCACATTCTATCTCAAAAGTTTTGGAAAAATTTGGGAGAGCTAGAATTGGTGCATTGGTGAGTTGAGTCTTTAGCCTTTGGAAGGTTTGCTCATGCTTATCACTCCAACAAAATGCAACATCTTTTTTACAAGTGCACTTAAAGGAGAACTAAGCTTGAAAAATTAGGCACAAACCTTCTATAGAAGCTAGCTAACCCATGAAAACTCCTTACATCACTTACATTTTGTGGAGTGGGCCACTCTCGGATGGCTTTGATCTTTTCGGGGTCAACATGCACCCCCCTTTTGTTAACTATGAAACCTAGGAAAATACACTATCTACACAAAAGGTGCACTTATCCCTATTGGCAAATAAACTATTGTTCCTAAGCACTAGAAGAACTTCCCTAAGGT
Source organism: Phaseolus vulgaris (assembly GCF_000499845.2). Taxonomy (NCBI): domain Eukaryota; kingdom Viridiplantae; phylum Streptophyta; class Magnoliopsida; order Fabales; family Fabaceae; genus Phaseolus; species Phaseolus vulgaris. The sequence continues at coordinate 12,689 of NW_027174258.1, read as the reverse complement.
GACTTAGATGGTCTTCTAGGGTTTTGCTATATACTATGATATCATCAAAGTAAACTACTAATATTTACCTATACAATCCCTCAAGGTATGATTCATGAGCCTCATGAATGTACTAGGGGCATTAGTGAGCCCAAAGGGCATTACCAACCACTCATATAATCCAAACTTGGTCTTAAAAGCGGTTTTCCACTCATCACCCTCTTTGATTCGAATTTGGTGATACCCACTTTTAAGGTCAATTTTAGAAAATATGGTGACCCATGTAATCATCAAGCATTGTCATCAAGCCTTGGGATTGGATGCCTATATTGATGGTGATGTTGTTGATTGCTCTACAATCACAACACATGCGCCATTTTCCATCTTTTTTGGGCACCAACAAGACAGGTACAAACAAGGGCTTAGGCTCTTTTGAACCCAACCCTTCTCCAACAAGTCTTGAACTTGTGACTCTATCTACTTTGTTTCCTTGGGGTTAGTTCTATAAGCGGGCCTATTTGGTAGGCTTGCCCCGAAATGAAGTCAATTTGATGTTCTATACCTCTAATGGGAGGGAGTCCAATGGGTCCCTCATTAGAGAATATATCTTCAAATTCACTTAAAAGTTTTTCCCACTTGAGGAGGTAGACTCATGAGTTCATCACTTGTGGCAGTGCATGCAAGTGTTCCTTTACAAAAGATTAAGCTTGGTTGTTCAACAAGAAGCAAATTTTCCAAGATGTTTTCAAAGGCTTTCTTGTTGAGCAACCTTGTGGGAAGGAACACTCTTCTCCCACGCCTTCCTATCCCTAAGGATTTTCTCTTTTTCTAGCGCTTTTTTCTTTTTTTTTCCTCATCCCTCTTATGTTTTTGGTTTTTCACCACTTGGGAGTGTGGTAAAGGACTAAGTACAAATTTCCTATGCTTATGGATGAAGGAAATCTCGTTAGTTAGACCATCATGCAAGGTTTTCTTATCAAATTGTCATGGTCTCCCTAATAAGATGTGGCAGCTTCCATAGGTACTACATCACATAAACCTTGTCTTTGTAGTTCCTTATGGAAAACTTGATTTCCACTTGCTTATCTACACTTAGTTCCCCATTTTCATTAATCCATTGTAATTTGTAAGGTTTTGGGTGAGGAACTACTTGTAGATTAAGCTTATCAACCATTCTAGCACTACAACAATTGCAACTAGATCCACTATCCACAATGAGGTCCACCAATACATGGCGTTCCCTTGGAAGCTAAGGGTGGCTAGGAGTACCTTGCGTTCTTCACTCACCCTATGGCAATCAAAGTGTTGCTCTACTTCATTTCCCAATCTAGTAGGTTTCTACGTTCTCCTTACCATGGAAATGAGGTAGGTCTACCCTAACCTCCCTTGGGCCTCTTGCTCCCTTTGCCTATTCTTCTAGGGGTGGTTGTAATATCATTGATTCTAAGGCTCCCTCCCTAGAGACTCATTACTTTTAGAATGGGATGCATGAGTTTGGGATTTTTTGATTTTTGAGACTTCTCTTCCTGGCTTTAGTCAACTCATTGATTTTAGTCTCATTCTCCAATTGTCTAAATGAAATCAATTGCACAGCTTGTGAAACTTCTTTCAAAAGAGTTTTCAAAGATTTTACTTCACTTTCAATAGACTTTGCAGAATGAGAAGAAGAAGACATGACTAAAGCTTTGTGTATAGAGTATTTTACTTTGAGAAAATTAGGGAAGTTAAAGAAGGTAGTTTTCCAGTAAGAGAGGTGAGTCATAATGGACTACTTAAATCCAAGTCTTGCCTTAGCCAAAAACTATCCCTCCAAATCTTCACACAAATCTTTCTCTTAGTAAACCACTTAAAACACAATCAAATTGGAGAAATCAAATTTTGAATGTAAGAAACAATGCAAACTATCTAATCAACCAAGAAAATTTAAACAAAGCTTTAAACAATACAAGACAATTAATAAGCGTAGCTAATTAAAGCAAAGAGATGCAATTGATCCTGCCTGTTGACCAGACGTTGGAGTCTTGCCTCGTCAAACCTGGATCGACTTCTGCGCCGTGTTAGCCTCCGTCCTTCACCGCGATCCACCTCAAGAACCTGCAAAGACAGAACGGCGCCGCTGCGGCCGATCACGCTCCGACGCCCAAGTCAGCGACTGAACCACCAATTACTAAGAGAAAACTCAAGAACTCTAAGGAACCGTGCACAAATTCTCTCTCAGCCTACTTCGTTCTCGCAGTTGTAAAGAAGTAATCTAAACGCGTGCGTACCTCAAAGTTCGTTGGAAACTCTTATATACCTGGGCACTTTCTCTCTCCTGGCAGTTAAACATCTGGACACGTGGCTCGCATCCAGCTGTACACGTGCCGTCATCTGGAGCATCCTTGACTTGGGCGCCACTCTTGCTCTTCAGGGTTTTGGCTAAGTTACTTATGCATGACACAACTCAGTGCATAGCTGCCTTGGAGCGTGATCTCTTCTGGGTGGCGAGTTCGGTGCCTTCGTACACACCTTCCCTGTGGTCTCGCCGGCCGCCTTCATGATCTACTCTTCTCGCTTCATCGTGTATGTTCAAGTGTGCTATCTCCCGAGTTCATCCTCTGGCCAGCTGGGAAATGACTATCTGCCTTCATCTTCGGCGATGTCCTTGTTTCGGCGATCTCTAATCACTTGGTCGCCTGGGTTCACATTTGGCGACTTCATCTTCAACCCGGTGACCACCGATCTAGGTATGCTGGAGATCGGAGCACGCCAACTTAATAACTGGCGACTACACAGACCCCCGACTTCCTTCCCTTCTGCCAGCCAGGTGTCCCATCCAACACGCCTATACAATAGCTTGATGCCACGTCATCACTTCCGACTACCAGGGCGGTACACAAGCTCCCCAGTCTTAAGCGAAGACTTGTCCAGCGAAAAGACTAAAAGGAGTCACGTCACTACCGATCTACGTGGCGCTGGCGCAGAATTCCAAACGTTGTACTTTCTGCTTTCCTGACGCTCCACCAAACATTCTCCCAATCGCTCGACATGTGGCTTCATCAACGGTCATCTTTAGTTGCCGTTTACGCTTCCAAAAAACATTTGAAAAACCCTTAAACCCATTTCATTTCTACTGTTCCATCACCTCTTTGCCTTCTCAACGCTCTGAGTTTCTTCTGCAAAAACCCACGACGCTCTTCAACCTTCTGAATCCTCAACCTCCTTCAGCGTTCTTCTGATCATTGAAAGGTACTCCCTTTACTTCTTCTATTGAGTTTTCCTGCATTTTAACCGATTCGCGTCATCCATTAACTGCCTGGTGCATACGTTGTGGGTTGTTTCTTCTACTTCTCCCTTCTCGTAACTTAGGGCTTCGTCTCCATTACAACGAACTTCGTTCGTTCGTTCTCATCTTTCTTTCACAATCGAGTCAGCCTCTGCAACCTCGCTCACCTTCCCTTCTTTCCCTTTGCAGTTTCCGCGATGGCTCGTTCAAAGATCACCCCGAATCCCCTCCCTCGTCACGAAACCCTCCATCTCAAGCTCATAACCCCCCGGAGCACCTGGTGCTTCCTCCTCCCAAGCTGAGAGGCCTGCAACCTCTCATCCCACCTTGCTCAGGCAACTCCACTCATCGCCGGAGGTGCCTCCATTCCTTCCCCAGACTATAAAAAGCTATACCCATGGGGCACCTCGACTTGCTGAAGGAAACTCCCTCAGAAATTCTGCTGGGGCAGTTCTTCGATTGAAGAAAGGGACGAGCCACACCTGTCGTTCCACAAGAGCACGATGACAAGCTGATGGTGCTACCTGCCCCCCCGACGTGCCAGTTTGTGCAGACGACAAAGGGAACAACGGCGAGTTGTTCTGCTTTGTATACACCACCTTATTCAAGAAGGTGAAGCTTAGTTCCCTTCACTCGTTATGAAAGGGAGCTACTAACCGAGCTCGACATCGCCGCCGCCCAGCTCCATCCCAAAAAGCTGGGCATCGTGCGGGCGTTCAAATCATGTGCGCACATCTGGGACTGCCAGCGTCAGTGGACGTTTCCTTTCCTTTTGAAGCTGAGCATCCAGAGATCGCCTTTGGGTGAGTTGAACGGGATTGCTGGAGGTCGATCCTCTCTATCTTCCAGCAATCCTACAAGATTGGAAAGGCAAATTGTCCAAGTCGCCAAAACGACCAGGACGCCTCGCTGCTCGACGCTTCCCTTGTACTGGTAAACAAGGAAATAAAGAATCCAAGGAAGCTTCAGGAGGCCAAGAAGCCCCTGACAACATGGGAGCCTTGGACAAAGATCTGTGCCTCTTCTGGAAGAGCGTGGCAGACGCTAACATCACTTTCCTCACCACTGCGCTCATCTCCTTCGAGTTCTTCGAAGATCAACTCGAGGCTCGCATAGGTTAGTGCTCCAACGCTTAAGTCTTTGCCCTGTGCTGTACCTCTGTTAACTGTTTTGGCGTCTTGTTTTGTGTGATCCTGCCTGTTGACCAGAACGTTGGAACTTGCCTCGTCAACTTGGATCGACGTCGCACCGCTTCAACCTCCGTCCTTCGTCACATCCACCTCAAGAACCTGCAAAAGAACAAGCGGCGCCGCTGCGGCCGATCGCACTCTAACGCCCAAGTCAGTGACTGAACCACCAAATACTTCAAGAGCAAACACTCAAGAACTCTCAAGGAACCGTGCAATGTTCTCTCTCATAGTATGCTCAAGAACTCGCAAGCGAAAGAATACAATCTGAACGTGCGTACCTCGAAAGTTCGTGGGAAACCCTTTTATACCTGGTCACTTTCTCTCTCCTGGCATTACGCAGCTGGACACGTGGCTCGCATCCAGTCGTACACGTGCCATCATCTGGAGCCTCCTTGACTTGGGCGCTGCTTCTGACTCTCTTTTGGCTAAGTTACTTATGCATGGTACGCCCAGTGCATAGCTAACTTGGGAGTCGATCTCTACTGGAATTGGCGAGTTAGGGTGCCTTCGTACACCTTCCCTGTGGTCTCGCCGGCCGCCTTCATAATCTGCACCATCTTCATCTTCGGCGATGTGCTTGCTCTGGCGATCTCCAATCACTTGGTCGCCTGAGTTTACATCTGGCGACTTCATCTTTAACCTGGTGATCGCCGGTTCTGGTATGCTGGAGATCGGAACACGCCAACTTAATAACTGGCGACTTCACGAGCCCCCGACTTCTTTCCCTTATGCCAACCTGGCGTTTTGTCAACACGCCGATACTGTAGCTTGATGCCACGTCATCACTTCCGACTACCAGGGCGGTACACAAGCCCCCCAGTCTTAAGCGAAGACTTGTCCAGCGAAAAGACTAAAAGAGTCACGTCAATACCGATCTACGTGGCATGGCGCAGAATTTCAAGCGGTTGTACTTTCTGCTTCTCTGACGCTCCACCAAACACCTCACCCATCGCTCGACACGTGGCTTCATCAACGGTTACCTTCAGTTAACGTTTGCGCTTCCCAAACCCATTTCGAAAAACCCTTAAACCCATTTTCGCTCCACTGTTCCATCACTTTCTTCGTATTCTCAAACGCTCCAACTTTCTTCTGCAACAAAGCTCTCAACGTTCTTCAACTTCCTGAATCACCAACTTCTTCCATCACTCTTCCGATCATAAAAAGGTACTTCCTTTCCTTCTTCTGCTGGTTTTTCCTGCATTTTAACCGATTCGCATCATCCTTTAACTGTCTGGTGCATACGTTGTGGGTTGTTTTTTCCATTTCTCATTTCTCGTAACTTAGGGCTCCGTCAACGTCACAACGAACCTACATTCGTTCGTTTTTCACCCTTCTTCCATGATCGAGTCAACCTCTGCGAACCCTGATCATTTTTCCTTTTCTTTTTCCTCTGCAGCTTCCGCAATGACTCGCTCAAAGATCACCCCAAACCCTCCTCCTTCATCACGAAACCCCTCCTCACAAGCACATGACCCACCGCGACCATGTGGTGCTTCGTCTTCTCAGGCTGAGAGGCCTGCACCCTCCCGCCCCAACCTGGCCCAGCCGACTCCGCCTGTCACTGGAGAAGCCTCCGTCCCCCCACCAGACTTCAAAAAACTATACCCCTGGGCCAACTCGACCTTGTTGAGGGAAACATCTTCCGTAAATTCTGCTGGGGCAGTTCTGCGGTTGACGAAGGGGGATGAGCCTCACCAATCATTCCATAAGGAGCACGACGAGAAGATGACGGTGCTACCTTGCCCCCCCGACCTGCCAGTTTGCGCCGACGACAAGGCGAACAACGGTGGACCCTTCTGCTTCGTTTACACAACCTTGTTCAAGAAGGTGAAACTCAGGTTTCCCTTCACTCGCTTTGAGAGGGAGCTTCTTACCGAGCTCAACATCGCCGCCGCCCAGCTCCATCCCAACAGCTGGGCGTTCGTGCGGGCGTTCCAGGTCATGTGCGACCATCTGGGGTTGCCAGCATCAGTGGATGTCTTCTTATTTCTTTTTGAAGCCAAGCACCCAGGAGATCGCCTGTGGGTAAGCTTGAACGGGATTGCTGGGAGGTCGATCCTCCCTATCTTCCAGCAATCCTACAAAGACTGGAAAGGCAAATTCGTCCAGGTGCGCCCCAACGAGAAGGACGCTTCGTTACTCGACGGTTTCCCTTGTATTGGGTAAACAAGGGAAACAAAAGTCCAAGAGTAGCTTCAGGAGGCCAAGAAGTCCTGATAGCATGGGTGCCTTGGACAGAGACCTCTGCTTCTTCTGGAAGAGCGTGGCAGATGCCAACATCACCTTCCTCACCACCACGGTCATCTGCTTCGAATTCTTCGAGGACCAACTCGAAATTCGCATAGGTTAGAACGTCTAAGTCTTTATTCTAACATTACCTCTGTTAACTATTTCTGGGCGTCTTGTGCGTTGTGCGCAAGACTTTGGTTTTATTTTTCTGCACCATTTATCTGCTTTGCTGCATACTGCCTTATGCATTTATTTTCTTTGAGCTAACCCATGCATTTTTGCTTATGCAGATAATATGTTGGGCCAGGGCAAGCTCGCTGAACTGAGGGCGCTCGCCCGAACCCACGGGTTGGCATCGGGTTCCAAACCGTGCCAAACTCGTGGTGGAGATCGCCGCCGCACAGGGCCGATCGCCACCCAAAGGCCCAACTCCTCCCGATGTCCAACCCGCCAACCAACGCAAAAAGCTTGTCCTCAGGAAACCCAAGAGGAAAGCCCCCAAGTAGTCCACGAGGAGGAAGAGGAAGACGACGAGGCAACTGAAGATGGCCTCGTCACGAAGAGGAAGAGGGTGGCACCTTCTTCACCACTGCTCCACCCCCTCTTCCAAACATCAACACCACCATCCTACACCTGCTTCCCCAGTCCAACATTGCCTCACCCCGCCAGCTCCTGCCTCACCAGTCCAAGCAATTCCATTGGCGTCTGCGCCACCTGCGGTTGAGGCCCTTCATGGAGCCCGCGCCTCCACGCCTTGTATCAGCTGGAGGGGGTCCTCCTTCAAATGCCTCAAGCCGCAAACGTTGCTCCAATCGGGATGAGGTTGCCCACAACTCTCCAATTCTGATTACTGAATCCCCGACGTCGCCACCGACGCCAAGAAAGCACCTGCTGAGCAACCAACTAAAGAAGGTGGCGGCGAGAGAACCAACAGGCCCACCCGGTGCCTCCACAGGCAGGTCTTCTCTTTGAGGTACGAGGATGTGGGAGCCTTTCTCTGCCAAACTGAAGATGATGGCAGAGACTTCCCCACCATTATCTCTAGAGCTGTGGAGAGCTCCACCAGGAAGCTCCAGGACGACCTCTACCCTTCGAACTGAGAATAGCAACTATAAGGATTGAGGCGGAGAAGTTGTCCTTCAATCTGACACTCGCGGAGATTGAAACTCCCGAGTAGAAGATGCAATGAGCACCGAGCTCGGTGGCGCGCAAGGAGGCCACCGATCTCCGCCATAAGGTACAACTCTTGGCTCAAGAGAAAATTGAGCTGGAGAGCAAGATTGTACCTTATCGCGTCAAAGTGGCTGACCTGGAGGCCTTAATAAAAACTGACGCCGCCAAGGTGAAGAAACTGGAGCAAAGGTCAGCCGATCGGGAGGTCTTCCTGGGCGGTGGAAAAAGAAAGGGACGACACCATGGCGAAGCTTGCTGAAGCCAACAAGAGAAGGGGAAATCGCTGCTGAATTGGGCCAGGTGCAGGCAGAATCCAAGAAGGTTGCTGAAGACCTTCTCAAGCTCAAGAAACCATCGAAAAACTCAAGAAGCAAGCTGAAGAGCTGGAGCAGCAGAACAAGGGGCTGAAGGAACAAACTGAAGAACTCAAGAAACAGATTGAAGACTTAATCTGAGTTCTGCCCAAATTCTGGCTGCTGGATTCGAGGCCGCACGGGAACAGTTCGCCTGCTTGTTCCCGATCTGGATCTTAGCATGGTGTCCCTAACAACGAGGTGGTGGATGGGAAGGTGGTTCCCGCTGAAGACTGATCAATTTCCTCCATCCACTACCTTTATGCTTTCCTTTGTAAATTGTAATAAACTTCTTTTTTCTGTATATGTGCCTTGAACTGATATTTACTTAATGAAAGTCTTGTATTTCTTCTTTAACTTCTTTGCTGCTTTAACTTTCCTTGCACAATTTGCTTAAGAAATTAACTTAGCGATTTCGTAAGCGATCATATACTTAACTGCTTCGAACCACTTCAACTTCAAATAACAATCACTTTAACAACTTGTAATCTCAAGGCAATGAACCTTAGCGTAAAATCATTCTTCAAACGAACTTTAACTCAACTATGGCTTAAAACATCGCTTCACCCGATCTGCTTCATCAAAACGGGTCTTTAACTTTCTCGCCACTGCTTGAACTTTTCCTGGTCGCCAAAGACTCTTGGCGATATCAGCTTCTTTCTGGCTTCTCCTTGGCCATTGTTCTTTTATCTGGGGGTAGAGGCGCCTTTCGGATCCTTCTCTACCTCCTTGAGCTTCAGAACAAGAGACCGGGTGGCTAGGGCTCTCTTCGAACCTACCTTAGCCACCTTCCAAACTTCTTCCACCCTCTACACCATACCTGAACTCGTTCGAGACGAGAAGGATTTTATCTTGCCTGAACTCGCTCATAGGCGAGAAGGTCTTTAACTCGCCTGAACTCGCTCATAGGCGAGAAGGTCTTTAACTCGCCTGAACTCGCTCATAGGCGAGAAGGTCTTTAACTCGCCTGAACTCGCTCATAGGCGAGAAGGTCTTTAATCGTGCCTCTACATTGCCCCAGGGGTTACATCTCCTCCCCCCAGAAACACTGAGGACTTTTCTGGTGCCTCTACATTGCCCCAGGGGTTACATCTTCTCGCCCCAGAAACACTGAGGACTTTTCACTGGTGCCTCTACATTGCCCCAGGGGTTACATCTTCTCGCCCCCAGAAACACTGAGGACTTTTCACTCTTCCTCGCCTGCACTCGCTCGACGGCGAGGAGGTCTTTATCTCGCCTCAGACGCGCGAGGGCGTTGAGGTCTTTTAACTGGTGCCTCCGATCGCCGAAAGACGATGAGGACTTTAACTTTAACTGTGCCTCCGATCGCCGAAAGACGATGAGGACTTAAAACTTTAACTGTGCCTCCGATCGCCGAAAACGATGAGGACTTAAAACTTTAACTGATGCCTCCGATCGCCGAAAAACGATGAGGACTTAAAACTTTTTAGAAAGCATGCAATATATCTTTACTTGCCTTAAATCACATAAGTGACAAGGTCTTTCTTCAAAACTTTCTGAAAACAACAGCATGCAATCTAAAACAACTTAACTTCGAAAACTCTCTTTATTGGGTGGCCTCATTAAAAACCCTCCTTAGGGAAAAAAGAGTGCCCCCTTCAAACTGTTTTAACAGAGACATTGTAATGTAACTTGTGTTTGTCTTTACTTACAAAGTTCTTAACTGTAATAACTTCAGGTGCGTGGCGTTCCAAGTGCGAGGAATCGCCCCTCCTTCCAATGTCTCTAAGCGGTAGGCGCCGTTCCCGAGCGCCTCGGTTATTCTGAACGGTCCGTCCACTTGGGCGACAGTTTATTCTCCATCTCGTACTGGTGGGCTTTCCTCATCACCAGGTCGCCTTCTCTAAACTGTCTGGCATCACCTTCGAGTTATATCTTCGTTCAATCCTTCTCTTCACCGCCTCAGCCTTCAATCTCGCCTCTTCCCTGACCTCATCCAGTAGATCCAGGTTCAGCCTTCTCTCTTCATTCGAGTCTTCCTCTACGAAGTTCTGGAATCTCGGCGAGCTCTCCTGGATCTCCACTGGAATCATTGCATCACACCCATAGACCAAGCTGAACGGGGTCTCATGGGTTCCTGACTGCTCGGTGGTGTGGTACGCCCAGACTATACGGGGTACCTCCTCAGCCCAGCTTCCTTGGCTTTCTCTAGCCTTCTCTTCAAACCTCTCAGCAACACCCGATTAGCTGACTCTACTGGCCATTTGTCTGAGGGTGCTCGACGGATGCAAACACTTGTTGAATTCCCACCCCTTCGCAAAGCTTCTTCAACAGGTGGCTTGCAAACTGAGTCCCATTGTCCGACACCAGGCGCTTGGGCACCAAACCGGCACACAATGTTCTTCCACACGAAACCTTCGATCTTGTGTGCGGTGATCTGGGCCACTGGTTCTGCTTCGATCCACTTGGTGAAATACTCAATCGCCACCACCAAGTACTTCATCTGCCTGATCGCCAGCGGGAAATGGTCCCAGGATGTCGATTCCCCAAGTATGAAACGGCCAAGGGCTGTAAGATCGACTTCAACTCCTCGGGAGGCGCCTTGTGCCAATCGGCGTGCTGTTGGCATTGTTTGCAACACTGGCATACTTCTTGCATCTTCTCTCATCGATGGCCAGTAGTACCTGCACGGAGAGTCCTCGCGGCCAGAGCTCGACCCCCGACGTGGCTTCCGCATATCCTTCGTGGAGCTCTGCCATGATTCTCGTGCACTTCTCGCCATGTACACATTCCAGGAGTGGGTGAGTGAACCCAAACCTGTACAGATCGCCATCAATCAATGTGTACTTGCTAGAATTTTTCTTTACCTTCCTAGCCTCTGTCGGATCCAGCGGGAGAAGGCCATCTGCCAGGCACCGCTTGTACTGTGTTATCCAGGTGTCTGGCTCATGGGTAGCGCAGACCTGCGTCATGTTCACCTTCTCTCCTCGACATGCTCTAATTCTCGGCGATCTCAAGTTTCTTGCGTCAGACTTGTGACTTCTCGCTTTTTCCGTCGACTTGCTTATCTGAAGAACCAGGTGATCTGCTACAAATGCTCTCGGCGTCTTCAGAGTTTCTTGAATCACCGTCCTCTGCCTACCCCCCTTGCCTGAACTGGCGAGCTTAGCTAGCAAGTCAGCTCGGGCATTCTGCTCTCTGGGCACATGCACCACTTCAAAGGAGGCAAAGGAACTCTTCAATTCCTGCACATACTCAAGTAAGCCGCCATTTGTGGATCTTTAGCCTGGAACTCGCCTGTTACTTGCCCTGTGACTAGCAGCGAGTCACTCTTAGCCATCAAGCACCCTAGCTCCCATCTCTTGGCCAGCAAAATCCCGGCGATCAGCGCCTCATACTCTGCTTGATTGTTGCTGGCTTTGAAGGCAAACCTCAAAGATTGTTCGATCAGCACGCCGTTGGGTCCTTCCAAATGACTCCAGCACCGCTACCCTGCTGGTTCGACGATCCATCCACCGAGAGTACCCAACGGAAATCGTCCCCTTCAACTCGTGTCGCCTCAGATGAGAGCTCGACCACGAAATCTGCAAAGATTTGCCCCTTGATCGGGCCTCGGGGCTCATACTTAATATCAAACTCTGACAACTACTGCCCACTTCACCATCCTTCCCGCAACGTCAGGCTTCTTCAAGACCTTCTGGATGGGCAGGTCAGTCATCACCAGTATGTGAAGCTATGGAAATAGTGGCGCAACCTCCTCGCCGAAAACACCACAGCCAGCGCAGCCTTCTCCAGGGCCTGATATCTCGTTTCGGGGCCCTGCAACACCTTACTAACAAAATAAATAGGCTTCTGAGCCTGATCTTGATCCTGGGCGAGCACCGCACTCACCGCCCTCTCAGTTACAGCAAAATACAACCTGAGAGGGGTTCCCACCAGCGGTTTGCACAAACCGGCGGGCTCGCCAGATACTCCTTCAGCTTGACGAAGGCTTCCTCGCACTCCTTCGTCCAAGCAAACTTGTTATTGCGCCTTAAGCACTGAAAATAGGGATGCCCTTTTCTCCGCTAGCTGACACGAAGCGAGACAGGGCTGCCATCCGACCTGTTAGCTTGACTTCCTTCACCGTAGCTGGGCTCCTCATCGCCAAGATGGCGGCACACTTATCGGGTTGGCTCTATTCCTCTTTCAGTCAAGAGGAAACCCAAAAACTTTCCAGCCTCCACGCCGAAAATGCATTTCTCTGGATTCAGCTTAATTGAACTTGGCGATCGTCGTGAACAATTCTCCAAGTCTGCAACGTGCTTGCTTTTCTCTGGCGAGGTCACGACCATGTCATCGACGTACGCTTGCACGTTCCTTCCCAGCATCGGTGCAAGTACTCGATCCATCACCTCTGGTACGTGGCCCCCGCGTTCTTCAGCCCAAACGGCATCACCTTGTAGCAGTAGCACGATCTCTCGTCATGAAGGCTGTCTTCTCTTCATCCATGGGATGCATCTTGATCTGATTATACCCCGAGAAGGCATCCAGGAAGCT
>NW_027174257.1:0-20925 GCF_000499845.2 Phaseolus vulgaris | reverse complement strand
CCCCCTAGAGAAAAACAAGGGGTGTGGTTCTCATTCCATCTGACAAGGACCAAGATTTTTTGTAGATGGCCCTGTCTTCAAGAGAAGGAGGACCACTACAGTAGCCACTTATCACTCTTCATCCGACAAGCATCCTGCGTCTCTTAGGGACAACCCTCCCAGCGCCTCCTCACCTCCAAGGTTCCTTGCTCTTGAGGAGGGAGCTGAGATTGTTCCAGAGCCCACGCCGGCACCTGCCCCCGAGCTTCCACGGGTTATTCAACACATTTTGAGGGGCGTCCAACTAGAGGCTCTGGGAAACTTAGATGATGCAGCGCTACCCCGAAAACATGGCCCTCAGCCTCGTGTGGATTGCTTGCTCGTGCCAGCTTTTCTTCTCATCAGGCTGAGGTGAGGGCCAACGAGCAGCGAGCTCTTGCTGATGAACTGGCTCAGGTGAAAGAGCAGATGGCTGCGCAAGCCCAACGCTTCTTTATCCAGGAGGCCGCCTTAATTGAGGCGCTTGGCGTGGTGCCAAAGGCTGAGGTGGAGGCCAATAAGAGGCTTCACGATGAAGGTCAGAAGTACACCACTCTTCTGGCCAAAGTGGTGCCTCTGCATGCTGAAATAGCAACGCTCAAAGATGTTGTAGCCGCCAACCAAGCCAAAATGACTAGCCTAGAGGAGCGCTCTGTTACCCGAGAGGTGCTCCTGGGTAAAGTTGAGGCTGACCTTGCTGGGAAGAACGAGGCCTTTGAGAAGATCAAAGCTGAACTTACTGAGCAGGCCAAACTTCTCGAGAAGAGCAAAGAGGAGCTTGTAGAGAAAACTGAATCTCTCGCCCAAGTTGAAAAGGAGAAAACCGCTCAAGCCGAGGACTTCAAGAAGGCCGAGGCAGAGCTCCTCACTGACGCGGCGGAGGCCTACAGTGCTGGGTTTGAAGATGCCCTATCTCAGGTGGCTTGCAAACACCCTGAGGTTGACACTTCATTCTTCGCTACGGCCAACAACGTCGTCGACGGAGAGATCGTGCCCCGGCCTCTTCCTTAAAATACTTTTAACTTCTTTACTTGCAAGTTGTATTTTTGACAATAATTATATACTTTGAAAGAAAATCTGCACTCTTTATTTTAACTGCTTGCTCATATTCCTGCTTGCGTGTTTGCTTACCTTCTCTACTAACAACGCTTCTGCTACTAACTTCATTCGCTATCATGAGTAACTTGCCTTCTCGAACTATAGGTAGCACGCCTTGTCATCCTTTAACCTTGCTGTCAAAACAACATGTACTATGACGAGTGTGCGTGGACCTTCAATTGTTCTTAACTTTCTCTCTTACTTGGGCATGAGAGCCCCTTAGCTTGGCACTTCCTCGTAGCTCGCGGTCTCGAGGCGTCCAGCCTCAAGGGCGTTACCGACCTCATCGTTGCTTAAAGGAGAAGAAGGACTTATCTTGGCCGAAGCCAACTGTTTATGCTTGGTGCTCACACACAAGGAGGCGCCCTCCGCCGCTCTCTCTCGAGGTGTCTAAACACCAGGTCAATCGATAGGCTTGGTGCCCACGCTCGGGGAGGAGGCGTCCCATAGGGAGCTGCCACCCTCCTTGAGGTGTCTAAACACCAAGTCGACCGGTGTACTTGGTGCTCAGGCTCGGGGAGGAGGCAGCCCAGAGGGTGCCTCTACCTCCCTCGGGGTGTCTAAACACCAAAGCAACCAGTTCACCACCGATCGGACCTTACTATGTGCACTCGATGCCCACGCCTGAGGAGAGGTGTGGCAAAAGCAGCGCCGCTCATCCTCAGTGTGTCTAGACATCAAGGCGATCAGCGCACTTGATGCCCACGCTCGGAGGAGGCGCCCCCCGCCGCTCTCTCTCTCTCTAGGTGTCTAAACACCAAGATGACCTGGGCACTTGGTGCTCACGCCCTAGGAGGGGGTGTCTCGAAGGATACCGCCACTCCTCCTTGGAGTGTACACACACCAAGGCGTCCAGTTCATCACTGATTTGATCTTACCTTTCGCGCTTGATGCCCACGCTCGAAGGAGGCGCCCCCTGCCACTTTCCTTTCGGGGTGTCTAAACATCAAGGCCACGGGTTCGTTTCTTTACTGAACCGTGCTATCCTCGCTCGGTGCCCACGACCAGGGAGGCATCTTAAAGAAAGATACTACCCCGGCCCGGGGTGTCTAAAACACCAACGTACAAGTGCTCCTCCCTGCATTGTCAGGAAAACTTGAGGGTACATATGCTCGAAATGTAATTTTATTGGGTGACCTCATTAAAAAAACCCCCGAGAGGGAAAAAAGTGTCCCCTTAAACTGTATACAATGCAGAGTTTTAACTAAAATAAAACTTGAGGTTTGCTACGTTCCAAGTGCGAGGATGGCGCCTCCCTCCAGAGTCAAAAGCTTGTACGATCCGTTCCCCTCGAGCCTCGGTTACCCTAAAGGGACCAGTCCACTTGGGGGACAGCTTGTTCTCTAGTTTGTACGGATGGGCCTTCCGCATTACCAAATCAACAACTTGGAACTGTCAGGGCTTTACCTTGGAACTGTACTGATGCTCCACTCTTCTCTTCACCACCTCAGCTTTGATCCTCACCTCCTCTCTGACCTCGTCCAACAAATCCAAATTCACCTTTCTCTCTTCGTTAGATTCCTCGGCCACAAAACTTTGGAAGCGTGACGAGCTCTCATGGATCTCCATCGGAATCATCGCATCTTATCCATACACCAGGCTAAATGGTGTCTCCATGGTGGAGGATGAGGCGTGGGTGTGGTAAGCCCACACTATCCTAGGAACCTCTTCCGTCCAGGTCCCTTAGCTTTTCTCGAGCCTCCTCTTCAATCCTCTAAGCAAGATCCTGTTATCGGACTCCACCTGCTCGTTCGTCTAGGGCTGCTCGACGGACGCGAACACATATGTTATGCCGACCTCTGTACACAGCTTGCCCAACTGCGTGCTAGCGAACTATATACCGTTGCCGGAGACTAGACGCCTCAGTACGCCAAAGGGACACACGATATTCTTCCATACAAACGTTGTACCTTGTGAGATGTGATATGTGCCATCGGCTCGGCTTCAATCCACTTCGTGAAGTACTCGATGGACACTATCAAATACTTCATCTGCCTATTGCCAACGGAAAGGGCCCCAGAATGTCGATTCCCAACGTTTGGAAGGGCCACGGACTGTAGATGGACCTCAACTCTTCTGGTGGCGCCTTGTGCCAGTCGGCATGCTGTTGGCACTGTTTGCAGCGCTAGGCGTACCTCACACAATCTTCTCTCACTGTCGGCCAGTAAAACCCTGCGCGTAGGACTTTCGACGCTAAAGACCTCCCCCCAACATGGCTCCCACCAATCCCCTCGTGGAACTCAGCCATTATTCTCATACATTCATCTCCGCTCACACACGTCAAGATCGGGTGTGTGAACCCATGCCTAAACAATGCTCCGTCCACGAGGGTGTACCTTGCGGAGTTTTTCTTTTATCTTCTTGCCCTTCTCTGGCTCTACTGGAGTATCCCATCGGCAAGGTAGCGCCTATAGGGCGTCATCCACGTGTCCCCCTCCTCCAGCACGCATACCTGCATAGGGTCCTTCCCTCCCGGTGAGACCAGATAATCACTTACGTTGGGCGTCTTCAACGTGCCTTGAGTCAACGACCGATGACTCCTCGCCCTTCCCTTAAACGTACTGATCTGGAGGACACTTACCCTGTTATCTGCCACGAACGTTCGTGGCGTTTTGAGGGTCTCCTGTATGACCGTCCTCTACCTTCCCCCCTTTCCCGAGCTGGCGAGCTTGGCGAGCAGGTCAGCACGAGCATTCTGCTCCCTAGGGACGTGTACCAACTCGAACGCCCCCTTCAAAACTTGAACATAGCCCAAGTATGCAACCATTCGTGGATCTTTGGCTTGGTACTCCCCGATTACTTGTCCCGTAACTAACTGGGAATCACTCTTTGCTAGCAGACTCCGTGCGCCCATCTCCTTGGCCAAGAGCATTCCAGCTATTAGGGCCTCGTACTCTGCCTGATTATTACTTGCCTTGAAGGCGAACCTCAGGGCTTGTTTGATCAACAGCCCATTCGGCCCTTCCAAGATCACGCCGGCTCCACTTCTCTGCTGATTAGAGGACCCACCGAGAGTACCCACCTGAAACTGACCTCCTCCTCCTGTCGTGCGCTCCCTGGGGAAAGCTCCACACGAAGTCCCTGTAGACTTGGCCCTTTATGGGTCCTTGGGGCTCATACTGGACATCGAACTCTGATAGTTCTACCACCCAGCGAACCATCCTTGATGCCACGTCTGGCTTCTGCAGCACTTTCCGGATAGGGAGGTGCGTCATCACTACCACCGGGAAGCTTTCGAAGTAATGATGGAGCCTCCTGGCTGAGAACACCATGGCCAGTGCAGCCTTCTCTAAAGCTTGATACCTCGCTTCTGGCCCTTGCATGACCTTGCTCACGAAGTATATGGGCTTCTGCGTCTGGTCCTGCTCCTGAATGAGGACTGAACTAATCGCTCGCTCGGTCACAACAAAATACAAATGGAGGGGTACACCCATCTGTGGCTTGCACAACACAGGTGGAGCAACCAGGTACTCCTTAAGCTTGAGGAATGTCGCCTCACACTCCTCGGTCCAAACGAACCGACTATTTCTCTTTAAACACTGGAAGTAGGGGTGCCCCTTGTGATGGAAGAGGCCCAAGCCCATGATAGAAAAAGCCCAAGCCCAAGCCCAAGCCCAAATACAAGTTCAAGCTTAAGCTCAAGCCCAACAAATAGAAGATATGGGCCAACTAAGCATCATTGGATGTCTTTCTTGTGTAATTACTTTTGAGTATTTTTAGTAGAACATAAAGGGAGGTGCAAATATAAATATAAGAGGTGCAAATGTATAAAGCTAAGCCACACCTTCCATGTGACATAAAAAGAAGGTGTAGGTGTAGATTTAGGAGGTGCCAAAAAAAAAGAAACCAAGTCACACTTTTATTGTGACTATGAATTGGCTCCAAATTCAAATGCTTCTCATTTGAATTTCCCTCCACTTTCTTTTGAATTTCCAGCCCTCTAAACACTATAAATAAGAGGGTTTGGCTCATGTATTTGTAAGATTGAATAGAGTATTGTTATGCTGCCCATTTAGTGCCATACATTACTCCTTGCCTAGCTTCTAGGTTTTGATCTTCATTTCACCACCTTCAAAGGGGCTGGCCAAACCTCCCCATTTCCACACTCTTCATGCACCTTCAAGGTCACCACACCTCCTAGGAGGACCTTGTCCATCTCTTACATTAAGATTCCGCACCATCTTCACCAAACATCCAAGAAGAGCTCATAGGAAATGCCATCATTTGGTAATCATAGGACCTTGTCTCCTCCAGAGGACACAAATCTGGACAGGGCCGCCATCCGCCGTATCAACTGTTGCACCTATTTCACCGAGGCGGGGCTCCTCATGGCAAGGATCGTCGCACACTTATCTGGGTTCTCCTCTATCCACGCTCGGTGAGTAGGAACCCCAAGAATTTACCCGCCTCGAACCCCGAATACGCACTTTTCGGGGTTCAGCTTCAAACGATACTTGGCTATGGTAGCGAACAACTCTTCCAAATCAGGTATATGTTGTCCCCTCTCCTGGGAGGTCACCAACATGTCGTCCATGTAGGCCTGCACGTTTCTTCCCAACATAGGTGTCATGACCTTATCCATCAACCTCTGATAGGTGGCACTTGCGTTTTTCAGGCCGAACGACATCTCTGTGTAACAGTAACAGGATGTCTCGGTCATGAACGCCGTTTTGCACTCGTCACGGGGGTGCATCTTAATCTGGTTGTACCCAGAGAACGCGTCTAAAAAACTAAGCATCTTGCAGCCCGAGGCGCTGCCCACCAATGCGTCGATGCTTGGTAATGGGTACGAGTCCTTTGGGCACGCTTTGTTGAGGTTAATGAAGTCTACGCACATCCTCCTCTTCCCGTTGGCTTTCTTAACTAAGACCACATTAGCCACCCACTCGGGATATTGAATATCCCGGATGTGACCGGCGTTCAACAACTTCCTCGTTTCTTCCTGCACGACCAGTCGCCTTTCTTTGTTGAACTTTCTTCTTCTTTGGCGCACGGGTCGGACCTTGGGGTCCATGGTGAGACGGTGGCATAAGAAGTCCAGGTCAATGCTTGGCATGTCCGAGGCGAACTACGCGAAGGTGTCCAGGTCGCGCGATATCACTTCTGCCACCTGGTTCTATTCCTCTTGGTCTAACGATCTGCCCAACCTGAACGTCTTACCACCGATCTACCTCTCCACCACATTCTCAGTTAGCTCGGGCCGCCTCTCCCGAGCATTCTCTAGGCGAGATACACCTATGCGATCCTCCTCCATGGGTATTGCCTCCACAGGCGCCTCTTCCATGGGTACTATCTCCACCGGCGCCTCCTCCATGGGTGGGCTCTCCACCACCATGAATATGCCCCTCCTTATTTTAAGGCTATTCTCATAGCACTTCTTGGCTTCTTTCTGATCGAATTTAATCACGATCACCTCCCCACTGAGATCGGGCAGCTTCAACTTCATATGGCGTGTGGACGACACCCCCTCAGCCGATTCAAGGCTGGCCTTCCCAACAAGATGTTGTACGCCGAGTCGGTGTTCACAACTAAGTATCTTATGTTTTCTGTACGAGATGCGGTGCCATCTGTGAAAGTCGTCCTCAGCTCCAAATAACCACGCACCTCCACTTGATCCCCTGCAAAACAATACAAACATCCTGTGTATGGCCTAAGCTGATCAAGAGACAGCTGCAACTTATTAAACGTAGGCCAGAACATCACATCCGCTGAGCTGCCCTGGTCTACCAGCACTCGGTGTACTTTCCTTCTCGCAGTTACAACCGAAATCACCACGGGGTCATAATTATGCGAAACAACGTCGCGAAGATCAACCCTCGTGAACGTGAGATCAACGTCGAGCGAGTCGTCTGCCACTGACGTCACCGAATCACGTACCTTTTGCGCTGAGAGGCAGTGCACCCTCCACCCGAAAGTCCACCTGATATGGTGTGTATTTCCCCGTGGATAGGCATCTCGTGGGCTTGATCCTCTGCTGATGCTGTCAAGGCCTCGGCCCCTGATGACCCCGTGGATAGGCATCTCGTGCGACGACACTCGTGGCCACGCAGGAACTACACTTGTGTGCTTCTCGTTTACTTCACCTTCCACTAATGTGCGCCACCGCGCGACGCCTGATTTCAGCGAAATTCTTGGGGCAACTTCTGATGAGTGACTCGCTGAATGGTCCAGGGCAAATTCCCTTCCTAAACGCATGGACTATCATCTACTCATCAGTGGTATTGACCCTCACCACCTGTGCCCCAAAGCGATTGAAAAATTCTTTCAACGTTTCCCCCTGATACTGCCTTACATCAAAGAGGTCGTAGGAGTTGGGTGGCGGAGCTCAGTTCGCTATGTACTGCTCCCTGAACAACTTTGACAACTGTAAGAAAGAAGTCACATGGCCATCTGGAAGGCTGATGAACCAGTCCATCGCCGTTCCCACCAACGTATTCATGAACAGCTTACATCTGACATCGTCGGAGCCGCCAATTAGCATCATCTGAGTATGGAATGCTGTGAGGTGCGACTCTAGATCCTCCATCCCGGTGAACGTGGCTTTCGGGCCCACAAATGTAGCAGGGATCGCAGCATCCATGATTGCCTGTGAGAAAGGCGTAGGAAACTCCTTGGGAGGCGTCGTGCACTCTTGCTCCTCTGTTTCACGACTCCCAAGCTGGTTGTGTAATCCGTGACGCAACTCTTCATTGGTGCGGTGCAACTCCTCATTCCTGGCTTGCGACACTGCAAGGTCCATCTGAATACGCTCCTGCTCCGCCCTCGACACCGCCATCGCCTCTTGGAGGCTTTGCATCATTTCCAGGACCTGCTGTAAGGTCAAGTTCTCACCCCCTACATGCGCCGTAGAACTCTGCCTAGTATTCCTCATTCTTGGATGTTTCTTGGAGCTTTCTTTGGTGAATCTGAGCAAACCTTGAGGATTCTTGATGAACCTTTCAAGAATCTTGAAAAACCTTAACGAACTTTCCCAACTCTCACTGAATCTTCTACTTCTTGCGGTGGGACAAATGTTTTAAATCAAGCCCCACGGTGGGTGCCAAATCTTCTACTTCGTGCGTATCTACGAGCTACGCTTCTGAGCCTATTCGCTCCTGTTCCAACGTTCTCTTTCCTCCGCCGTGAAAACCTGAAACAGAGAGACAAATGGCGCCCTCACGGTCGTTTGCACTCCAACGATCAAGTCAGCTTACTGGACAGGAAACACCAAACACCTCTCGTTGCAGACACCGTAAGATCAATGTCCAGAGAAATGTGTAACTGAATTCTCTCAAGTGAGTTAACTGGTATCCCAATGTGTGAAAACGTACCTCACTTTGCCTTTTGTAAAACCTTATATACCTTTTCCCGTGTTTCTGCCACGTGTCTGCCTCTGATTTAAGCTTGTTTGTGGGCGCACCTTCACGACACTGTAACCCAGACTTAGGGAAATCCCAGTGTGTGAGATGGCCCTCTCAAAGTGCATTTATCGCGGGAAGATCACTCGGGCGTCAACTCGTACGCCCAATATCTGAGGGGTCATCCAAGCGGAGCGTACTCTTCCCTTTCAGGTGCCATGCATGCATAGATTGCCCCCGGGACGTGACCCTTACGAGTCGTATCTGTCCCAGTGGTTCTCTAACGGTGACATGCTCTACCGCTTCCCTATACCGGTCAACTGAACCTCCATTGTGGGCCCAACCCTAGGGGTCCCACTTTGACTTTTGGTCAACGGCCGAGGCCGAGACTCGGACGGTACAACTAGTATATGTCGTATTTAGTACTTCAAATTGCTTTTATGAGAATTTATATACTTAGATTGCCTTAGCCATAATTGTTGATGAAAGTTAACAGGATACTTCAAGTGTTGGAGTAGCTAGTTTTATGTTGTGTTTCTGCAAGGAAAGATGTGGAGATGGTAAAATAGAAAATAATCTAGTGTATAAATTATAGGTACAATTGACTTCAGAAAGATGAGGGTTTGAATAGAGTGTGAACTCAATTTGTAAACCTGAAAAACAAAACAAGCACTAATAGATAATTAGTCTTTATTGTTGATAAAAAATCACTAACAAATAAAACACACACACACACACATATATATATATATATATAGAGAGAGAGTGATGTGATTCCAATAGCAAGATATAGATGATTCTTTGACATTTCATGGAATCAACTTGAGTTGGAGAATGAATAGGCACTTTTAATAGAAATGGATCAATGTTCTATGTTTCAAGAACTCACCAAAACTTGCACCAAACACCAAACTCACATGGAAGACCCATTTCTTGCCAATTGAACCGATTAAATTGAACAAGAAAGTAAATGAACCGATTGAAACTCTAAAGAAAGCAATTGAACCGAACAAAACATGAAAATGAGCTACTGAACTAAATTAAAACAGTAAGAAATTGAAAAGAACCGAACAAAAATGCAAGAAAAGGAAGATGAACAGAATAAAAGAAACTACACTTGTTTTAGAGTTCATATGGACATGGAAATGGAAGAACTAAATGGAGAAGAGAGGAAACTTATGTGGATGAAGAACTTGATTGATGAACACGCCACTTGAAGTGTGATTGCTCCAAGATAAGTGTGAATTGCCGCCACTTGAGGGAACCAAGGCTCTCAAGATGAGACTAGGAAGAGGAGAAATCAAATCTCACTCACTCAATCACCAAATTGGGAGAGTTTCTTTACTACAAATTCAAAAATCTGAATTGTGAATGACCTAAGCCCTCCTTTTATAGGAGCAAGGGCTGGTCATGAAGCTTACAACATAAGCTAACCAAAAGACTCTTCATATGCTACTTACTAATAGCGCCTAAATGAAGCATGAAGAGTACTCTTCTAGAAAATTCTAAACTAATGCCTAAAAATGCTTTTACAAAAGAGGTATCTAAGGTTTCCCTCTAAGCACCTTTCCTAAAAACTATGTATTTAAACATTCTATATTATTTACAAATTTATAAAAGAAACTATAAAGAGAGATATTTAAATGAAGCCTATTCTTGAAAACTTGTAGACTTCTTTGGCTTTAGGCTTGATCCTCTCTTTATTTTATGTCTTCTTTTAATTTTGAAAAGACTAGAAGGAAGAACTTCAAATGTGTAAGTGAATGACCTCTCCCTTCATTAATAAAAGCCTCCTTTATTTGATTCTCATCAGAGAGAGAGAGAAATAAACACAATATGTTATACTAGTTCACCCAACAATGACTATGTTTAGTCCCCTCATGCAACCCGCTCAAGAGCCTTTCAAATAATATTCTCCACCTCTCCAGTTACATAAGTATTCTACACCTCTTTAGCTCTCCAGTATTCTTACACTTTTACAGGTCCTTTGACATTCTTACACCTTTACAGGTTAACAAGTATTCTATACCTCTCTAGACAATAAGTTCTAATCTCCCTTTAAGATCATGACCTCTCAATACAATGAGGATATACTCTCATATAATCTCCTTCGTCTTTGTTCCAAATCTCCACCCTTCGCCGCCTCGAGTACTTGAAACAGAGAGAACAAAGGGCGCCCTCGCGGCCGTTTGCACTCCGACGCTCAAGTCAGTATGGCAGTAAAACACCGTGCACCTCCGTATCGGAACACCGCAACTGTAGTGTTCTGAAGGTGCGTAACTGTTTCCTAACTAACTTCTCTCTTGTGCTCAAATCACTCGTGCGTACAGTGTGTAAGCATGCAAATGATTCAAAACGTACCTCACTAAGCTTTCAGAAAAGCTTATATACCTTGGGTTTCAGTGCTTTTGCCACGTGTCACTTATGACTTAAGCGCAACTCTGGGTGGAGGCCTTACGACATTGTAACCCAACGTAGGGAAATCCCAACACGCAAGTCTCCCTTCCTCGAAGTGCATCCAGCGCAGGGGGTGACTACCTGGGTGCCAACTCATGCGCCCTTGCCTCTAGTCATGCACCCTGGGAATATCTCTGCCTTCTTCTCGTACCATGCATGCAGAATACCCCCTGGGACGTGGCCCTCTCCCGGGTCGTATCTGTCCCAGTGGTTCTCCAAAGGTGGCGTGTACTGCCGCGTCTCTACACCTCATGCATGGGTACTCCACGAGTCAGGTCTCTCCCTGCGGGTACTGGGAGTATGGCTTTGAAGCCACCTTTCTCTTCTCTTTATTACTCTTCTGAGGTACCGAGGCCCGAGGCCTCCACGCTCTTACCGTGGCCTCTTACCGTGCCGCCCCCTCTACAGTCTCCCCTACCCGTGGGTATCGGGGGGTGGCCATTCCTATCTATGGGCGCGTCCTATGGTGCCGCCTCCTCCACGGTTGCTCCTACCCATGGGTATCGGGAGGTGGCGCCCATCGGATGCAAGAACCCCTTGACTCGGACCCAGTCAACGCCCGAGGCTGGTCAACGCTCGGGGCCTAACCATCTTCCTTCCCGTCTCCCTGTGCCCTCAATGGGTCCTACCAAGTGTTGACTTTGGTCAACGGCCGTGGACGGGTCGGTACAAACTTATATGAATGTATATGCATAAATCTCAATACACAACTATAAAAGAGTTTCTATACACTTTTAATATTCATTCACATTTTCGTTGTTGTGTTCATCATGTTCAAAGTATTTATTTAGTCTTTAGAAAAAGACCGTTGAATCTTTGCATCCTTCACTATTCAATATAGTTGTTGGACACTCACTATAGAAAAAATTGCTTCTGATTGATCTTTTCATGTTTTGAACGTGTAAGGAATTTCAAATTCTTTCCTTATACTCTTCAAATATGAATGTTGAGTCTTTAATTCTTTTACTTCAATATCTACTTAAACCTGTCACATTATTCTTCTCCTTGAATGCGCTAGGAATTTTCAAATTATTTCTTTAATTGAATGTATTTTAACATTGAATCTTGAATGAATTATGAACTTGAATATTTCCTTTTTTGCATTGCTCATAATCTTCCACGTATTAGACCCCCAATATGGAAATATTGACTTTGATGAAATATTGATGTCTTTAACAATTTTTTGTTCATCAAATAGTTTCTTTATCTAAATAAACTTTGACTATTGAGGATTGAATGTTTTTTGACTTGAATATCTTCTCTTTAGCATTATTCATTTCATTCTTTGTATCAGACGCTCAAAAAGGAAAGTTCAGATATGCTCATTCAATATGCTTTATAATTTGTTTTCGCTTCAAAACATCTTTCTCTTTATATATCTTCATTCGTATCTCCTTGATATTACTGCAGTCTTAATCTATGAAAATATTGCTCACCAACTTCATCTCTTTGCTAGCAGACAATCAATAAGGAAACTTTGACTTTCAACTTTATGTGGGTGTTTATGTTCCTTTAAAAATTTATGGGAACAATATGAGTATCAATGAACATTATAATTAACATAATAAATCATTGATATCACTGAAACAACATCTATTATAATATCCTTGAATTATCAAAACCTTTTGTTGTTCTTAGATTTTTCACTGTAAATGCAATTTCAAATTCTTTCCAAGTTAATAGAAAATTTAAACATTCTATTGTAATTAGATTTAAGCTTAATATGTTTCACTAAATATATTTCAAAAAATTATTTTATATAGAAAATGCTTATGCTTGTGTACCGCCCTGGTGGTCGGGTGTGATGACGTGGCATCCTGCTACAGTATAGGCGTGTGGACAAGGCGCCAGGTTGGCAGAAGGGAAGGAAGTCGGGGGCTCGTGTAGTCGCCAGTTGTTATATTGGCGTGTTCCGATTTCCAGCGTACCAGAATCGGCGATCGGCAGGTTAAGGATGAAGTCGCCAGATGTCGATTCAGGAGACCTAGTCATCGGAGATCGCCAGAGCAAGCACATCGCCAAACATGAAGAAGAAGCAGATTATGAAGGCGGCCGGCGAGACCACAGGGAAGGTGTATGAAGGCCCCTAACTCGCCAGTTCCAGTAGAGATCGCACTCCCAAGTTAGCTATGCACTGGGCAGTACCATGCATAAGTAACTTAGCCAAAATGAGAGTAGAAGCAGCGCCAAGTCAAGGAGCCTCCAGATGATGGCACGTGTACAGTTGGATGCGAGCCACGTGTCC
Organism: Phaseolus vulgaris; assembly: GCF_000499845.2. Taxonomy (NCBI): domain Eukaryota; kingdom Viridiplantae; phylum Streptophyta; class Magnoliopsida; order Fabales; family Fabaceae; genus Phaseolus; species Phaseolus vulgaris. The sequence continues at coordinate 7,770 of NW_027174257.1, read as the reverse complement.
AAATCTGTAACTGCCAGGAGAGAGAAAGCCACCAGGTATATAAGAGTTCTTAACGAACTTTCTGAGGTACGCACGTTCAGTTCATACACTTTACGCTTGCGAGTTAGAGCGACTGTGAGAGAGGATTTGCACGGTTCTTGTTCTCTTAGTATTTGGTGATACCGTCACTGACTTGAGCGTTGGAGTGCGATCGGCCGCAGCGGCGCCGCTCTGTTTCTTTGCAGGTTCTTGAGGTAGATCCCGAAGAGGAACGAAGGTGAGAAGCGGTGCGCACGTCGATCCTTTGACGAGGCAGTTTCCAGCGTTCCGGTCAACAGGCAGGATCATCAGGCGCCCACCGTGGGGCCGTGTAAAACTTGCTCCCATCCACAGCGTGAGTTCGTGGAGGTTTTCGAAGTTTTCTGCGTGGTTGTGTGCTGGTGCAACCATCGTTCACGGTTTGTCTGAGTTTCGTTCGGTGAATTTGCGTTTTGTACCGTTCGTTTGGCTTTTCGATCGGTGGAGTGAGGTTTCCTGCTGTTTGCGCGTGACTTGTTCGGGGGAGTTTGAGTTCTTTCGCTCCATCGGTTGTTCGTAGGGTTTCTAGTGAAGTTGTGGTTTTCTTTGAAGGCTTACGGTGTTCTTGAGTTTTCTCGCGCAGTTTCGCACTGTTTTCTCCGATTGATCGCTGATTCGATCGTGGTTGAAGTGTTGTTCGCTGCATTCCTGTGATTCGCTGAAGTTCATGAGAAAAATGAGAAGCAATCGCTCAAGTCCGGTTGCGCCCGTGGCACCTGTCGCTGCTGAAGGCGCCGCTCCCATGATCATGGCGCAGATGGCAGAAATGATGCGCTCGTTGCAGGCAACTGTGGAAGCCTCACGCGTAGAGAAGGCGAGAATGCATGAGGACCTGGTCGCCTCTCGCGCCAGGAACGAGGAGCTTAGCAAGATGACTGAGGAGCTGCGTCAAGCTCTTCAGGAGCAGCAAGGGCGTTCTGCCGCGGAAGAAGTTGCGCCATCGTCGCCACCTCGTGTTTTTCCCATGCCTTTTATTCAGGCGATCACGGACACGCCCATTCCCGCGAGCGTGGTTCCGGTTAAGGCTGTTTTCACCGGCGTGGAGGATCCTGAGGCTCATCTCACCACGTTCCATACGCAGATGATGCTGTCAGGAGGGTCAGACGCTGTCTACTGCAAGATGTTCGTGAGTACGCTCCAGGGAACGGCGTTAGAGTGGTTCGTGAGCCTGCCTAACGGCCACGTAACCAATTTCCAACAGTTCTCGAAGATTTTTGTCGAGCAATACATCGTGACTAAGGCACCGCCCAGGGTGTCTTATGATTTGTTTGATATAAGGCAGTACCAGGGAGAGTCCCTCAGAGAGTACCTGAATCGCTTTGGAGCGCAGATGGTCAGATCGCCGGCCAAGGATGAAGAAATGCTGGTTTATGCCTTCAAGAAGGGCGTGCAGCCAGGACCATTCTGCGAGGCCTTGATCAGGGCTCACCCTGCGACGTTTGCTGAAGTCAGGCGACTTGCGGTGGCTCATATCGCTGACGAGAATGAAGTCGCCGAGAAGAGAGGAAGCATGGCTCCCGCCAGGCCACGCACCCAGACCAGGATCCAGCCGCAGAGGGTGCTGGAGACAGCAGCGGCGGCCAGGAAGGATCAGAGGACTCGCCATCCTTACGATAGGAGGAACAAGGGAAGGAGCCAAGCGCGCCTGCAACCAGCACGCCGGGAATACAATCGCCCGCCTAAGCACAAGTTTGTCATGGGACTGGCGGATCTGATCGCTATTCCTAACATATCTGCTAGGTTGAAAGCGCCTGAGAAGGTGGGCGACAAGGTGCTGGGGTCAAAGCCGGATGCCTGGTGCGAGTTCCACCAGTGTTTTGGCCACACTTTGGACTCGTGTTTGTCTTTGGGATATCAGCTCGACGATCTGGTTAAGAGCGGTTTCCTAAATGACTATCTGCTGGACAGGAGGACGGGGGGAGCGTCGAGTTCCCAGCCAGCAGGTGGAGAAGCCCAACAACACGAGATGCCTATCCACGGGGAGATCCATACCATTGCGGGGGGCTTCTCAGGTGGTGGATGCACCGCATCGCAGAGAAAGAAGTATGCGCGATCGGTGATGACAGTGGATATGTTTGAAGATCACTCGCCGGAAGTGGACATTACGTTCACCAAGCAGGATCTTCGGGACGTTGTGCCTCATGACAACGATCCCATAGTCATTTCGTTGGTTACGGCGGGGAGGAAGGTCCACAGAGTTCTGGTGGACCAAGGAAGCTCGGCAGACGTGATGTTCTGGCCGACTTTCACGCAGCTGGAGTTGCCCCTTGACCAGCTAAGGCCCTATGGAGGGTGCCTATATGGGTTCGCCGGTGACCAGGTGGAGGTCAGGGGGTACATTGAGCTGAGAACTACGTTTACAGATGAGGCTGGTTCGAGAACGGAGAAAATCAAGTACCTCATCGTAAACGCACCTTCAGCGTATAACATCCTGTTGGGAAGGCCCACGCTTAACAGGATAGGCGCCATTCCGTCGACTCGGCACATGAAGGTAAAGCTGCCGTCCATGGAAGGGGTGGTGATCACGATTAAGTCTGATCAGAAAGAAGCGAAAAGGTGCTATGAGAATAGCCTGAAAAAAAAAAGATCAGTGAGTTATGTAACAACCACCCCACCTCCCGGTGTGAAGCCCAGATCGACGGTAACGGAGGAGGCCGCCGGAAGAGATGTAGAGATGGTAGACGCTGAGCTGGGCGAGAGGGATGCTGGTCTGGAGGAGGAAGAGGCGCGGAATCGCCCTGAGGAAGCGATAGAGCATGGAATCTCCAGGGCGGTGATCACCAGAGAATCCAGGCCCAAACCTGTCGAGCAGTGGCTCGAAAAGGAGATCGTAGGAAAGGTCTTCAAGCTGGGAAGATCTCTGGAGGTCGATCTCCAGGACCAGATCGCCAAGGTGATTGAGCGGCATCTGGACGCGTTTGCATGGTCCGCTTCGGACATGCCCGGGATTGATCCCGACTTCTTGTGCCATCATCTGGCGATGGACAACATGGTGAGACCGGTGCGATAGAGAAGAAGAAAGTTCAACGAGGAGAGGAGGCAGGCGATTAGAGATGAAAAACAAAAACTCCTCGCTGCAGGCCACATCAGGGAAGTCCAGTACCCTGAATGGCTAGCAAATGTCGTGCTGGTGAAGAAGAGTAACGGGAAATGGCGCATGTGCGTCGATTTCACCGACCTGAACAAAGCTTGCCCAAAGGATTCGTATCCTTTGCCAAGCATTGATGCCCTGGTCGATAGTGCTGCAGGGTGCAAGTTGCTGAGCTTCCTGGACGCCTTCTCGGGATATAATCAGATCAAGATGCATCCCATGGATGAAGAGAAGACAGCCTTCATGACGGAGAGATCGTGCTACTGCTATAAGGTGATGCCGTTTGGGCTGAAGAACGCGGGGGCCACGTACCAGAGGCTGATGGATCGAGTACTTGCACCGATGCTGGGAAGGAACGTGCAAGCTTACGTCGATGACATGGTCGTGACCTCGCAGGAAAAAAGCAAGCACGTTGCAGACTTGGAAGAGTTGTTCACGACGATCGCCAAGTTCAAGTTAAAGCTCAACCCGGAGAAATGTATTTTCGGCGTGAAGGCTGGAAAGTTTTTGGGTTTCCTCTTGACTGAAAGGGGAATAGAAGCCAATCCAGATAAGTGCGTCGCCATCTTGGCGATGAGGAGCCCAGCCACGGTGAAAGAAGTCCAGCAGCTAACAGGTCGGATGGCAGCCCTATCTCGCTTCGTGTCAGCTAGTGGAGAAAAGGGACATCCCTATTTTCAGTGTCTGCGGCGCAATAATAAGTTCGTTTGGACGAAAGAGTGCGAGGAAGCTTTCGTCAAACTGAAGGAGTATCTGGCGAGCCCGCCGGTTTTGTGCAAACCACTGGTGGGAATCCCTCTCAGGTTGTATTTTGCTGTAACTGAGAGGGCGGTGAGTGCGGTGCTCGCCCAGGATCAAGATCAGGCTCAGAAGCCTATTCATTTTGTGAGTAAGGTGTTGCAGGGCCCAGAAACGAGATATCAGGCCCTGGAGAAGGCTGCGCTGGCTGTGGTGTTTTCGGCGAGGAGGTTACGCCACTACTTCCATAGCTTCACAATACTGGTGATGACTGACCTGCCCATCCAGAAGGTCTTGAAGAAACCCGACGTTGCGGGAAGGATGGTGAAGTGGGCGGTAGAGTTGTCAGAATTTGATATTAAATATGAGCCCCGAGGCCCGATCAAGGGGCAAATCTTTGCAGATTTCGTGGTTGAGCTCTCATCAGAGGCGACGCGGGTTGAAGGAGACGATTTCCGTTGGGTACTTTCGGTGGATGAATCGTCGAACCAGCAAGGCAGCGGTGCTGGAGTCATATTGGAAGGGCCCAACGGCGTGCTGATCGAACAATCTCTGAGGTTCGCCTTCAAAGCCAGCAACAATCAAGCAGAGTACGAGGCGCTGATCGCCGGAATTTTGCTGGCCAAGGAGATGGGAGCTAGGGTGCTGATGGCTAAGAGTGACTCGCTGCTAGTCACGGGGCAAGTAACAGGCGAGTTCCAGGCGAAAGATCCACAAATGGCAGCTTACTTGGCGTATGTGCAGGAGTTGAAGAGTTCCTTTGCCTCTTTTGAAGTAGTGCATGTGCCCAGAGAGCAGAATGCCCGAGCTGACTTGCTTGCTAAGCTCGCCAGCTCAGGCAAGGGGGGTAGGCAGAGGACGGTGATTCAAGAAACTCTGAAGACGCCAAGGGCATTTGTAGCAGATCACCTGGTCCTTCAGATAAGCAAGTCGACGGAGAGAGCAGCGAGAAGCCATAAGTCCTTGACGCAAGAAACTCTGAGATCGTCGGGAATTAGAGCGTGTCGAGGAGAGAAGGTGAATGTGATGCAGGTCTGCGCCACCCATGACCCAGACACTTGGATAACACAGTACAAACGGTGTCTGGCAGATGGCCTCCTCCCGCTGGATCCGATAGAAGCTAGGAAGGTGAAGAAAAATTCCAGCAAGTACACATTGATTGATGGCGATCTGTACAGGTTTGGGTTCACTCACCCACTCCTGGAATGCATACACGGCGAGAAGTGCACGAGAACATGGCAGAGCTCCACGAAGGTATATGCAGAAGCCACGTTGGGGGTCGAGCTCTGGCCGCGAGAACTCTCTGTGCAGGCTATTACTGGCCGTCAATGAGAGAAGATTGCAAGAAGTATGCCCAGTGTTGCAAACAATGCCAACAGCACGCCGATTGGCACAAGGCACCTCCCGAGGAGCTGAAGTCAATCTATAGCCCTTGGCCGTTCATACTTGGGGAATCGACATCCTGGGACCTTTCCCGCTGGCGATCAGGCAGATGAAGTACTTGGTGGTGGCGATTGAGTATTTCACCAAGTGGATTGAAGCAGAACCAGTGGCCCAGATCACCGCACACAAGATCGAAGGTTTCGTATGGAAGAACATTGTGTGCCGGTTTGGGGTGCCTAAACGCCTGGTGTCGGATAATGGGACGCAGTTTGCAAGCCACCTGTTGAAGAAGCTTTGCGAAGGGGTGGGAATTCAACAAGTGTTTGCATCCGTCAAGCACCCTCAGACAAATGGCCAGGTGGAGTCAGCCAATCGGGTGTTGTTGAGAGGTTTGAAGAGAAGGCTTGAGAAAGCCAAGGGAAGTTGGGCTGAGGAGGTGCCCCGTATAGTTTGGGCGTACCACACCACCGAGCAGTCAGGAACCCATGAGACCCCGTTCAGCTTGGTCTATGGGTTGTGATGCCATGATTCCAGTAGAGATCCAGGAGAGCTCGCCGAGATTCCAGAACTTCGTGGAGGAAGACTCGAATGAAGAGAGAAGGCTGAACCTGGATCTACTGGATGAAGTCAGGGAAGAGGCAAGGTTGAAGGCTGAAGCCGTGAAGAGAAGGGTCGGACGAAGATAGAACTCGAAGGTGATGCCAAGGCAGTTTAGAGAGGGCGATCTGGTGATGAGGAAGGCCCACCAGTACGAGATGGAGAATAAACTGTCACCCAAGTGGACTGGACCATTCAGAATAACCGAGGCGCTCGGGAACGGAGCCTACCGCTTAGAGACGCTGGAAGGAGGGCGATTCCTCGCACCTGGAACGCCACACACCTGAAGTTGTACTATAGTTAAGAGCTTTGTAAGTAAAGACAAACACAAAGTCATAATACAATGTCTCTGATGAAACAGTCTGAAAGGGGGCACTCTTTTTTCCCTAAGGAGGGTTTTTAATGAGGCCACCCAATAAAGAAGAGTTTTCGAAGTATAAGGCGTTTTCTGGTTGCATGTTTGCTGTTTTCCAAAAGTTTTGAAGAAAGACCTTGTCACTTGTAAGTGATTTAAGGCAAGAAAAGATATGTCGCATGATTTCCAGTAAAGTTTTTAAGTCCTCATCGTTTTTCCGGCGATTGGAGGCATCAGTTAAAGTTTTTAAGTCCTCATCGTTTTTCGGCGATTGGAGGCATCAATTAAAGTTTTAAGTCCTCAGTTTTTCGGCGATCGGAGGCCAAGTTAGTTTTAAGTCCTCATCGTCTTTCGGCGATTGGAGGCACCAGTTAAGTTTTCAAGTCCTCATCGTCTTTCGGCGATCGGAGGCACCAGATAAAAGACCTCAACGCCCTCGGCGCGGTTTTGAGGCAGTAAAGACCTCCTCGCCGTTGAGCGGGTGCAGGCGGAAAGAGATAAAAGTCCTCTGTGTTTCTGGGGGCGAGAAGATGTATCCCCTGGGGCAATGTAGAGGCAAGTAAAGACCTCTTCGCCGTTGAGCGAGTGCAGGCGAGAAAAAGTAAAAAGTCCTCCGTGTTTCTTGGGGCGAGAAGATGTAATCCCCTGGGGCAATGTAGAGGCAAGTTAAAGACCTCCTCGCCGTCGAGCGAGCGCAGGCGAGAAAGGAAAAGGTCCTCCGTGCATCCAGGGGGGAGGAGATGTACACCCTGGGCAAGTTGAGGCACAGATAAAGACCTCCTCGCCGTCGAGCGAGCGCAGGCGAGAAAGAGAAAAGGTCCTCAGTGCATCCAGGGGGGAGGAGATGTACACCCTGGGCAAGTTGAGGCCCAGATAAAGTCCTTCTCGCCGGTGAGCGAGTTTAGGCGCGAGTTAAAGACCTTCTCGCCGATGAGCGAGTTCAGGCGAGCTAAAGACCTTCTCGCTTACATGCGGGCTTAGGAAAGATAATCCTTCTCGTCTCGAATAGTTCAGGTATGGTGCAGAGGGTGGAAGAAGTTTGGAAGGTGCTAAGGTAGGTTCGAAGAGAACGCCTAGTTAACCGGTCTTTTGTTCTGAAGTTCAGGGAGGTAAAGAAGGATCCCAAAAGGCAACTTCTACCCAGACAAAGAAACTATTGCCAAAACATGAGGCCGGGAAGAAGCTGATATTACCAAGAGTTCTAGGCGATCAGGATGAGTTTCAAAAAAGCGGAGAGAAGGTTAAAAGACCTGTTTAAATGAAGCAGGTCGGATGGAGCGGTGTTTAAACCAGCAACGGAGTTACAGTTCGTTGCTTGAAGGGTATTCTTATGATAAGGTTAGTTGCCTTAAGAGTACAAGTTGGTTAAAGTGATTTTTCTTAAGTTTGAACTGGGTCGAAGTAGTTAAGTCAGAAGTCGTGTTTTTGCAAAATCATTAAGTTAAATCCGACAAAGTTAAACATGCAAAAGAAGGTTAAAGCGCTTAAAGAAGTCAGGAGAGGGAATATCCAAACTTTGTCGTATGAGATAAGTATCTGTTAAAGGCAC
>NW_027174256.1:0-20938 GCF_000499845.2 Phaseolus vulgaris | reverse complement strand
GAGAACAGCCTAAGCAGAAGAGAAGCGTATGCCAGTCACCACGCACCCCCACCAGGTGTGCGCGGAGCGATAGTGGTTAGGGAAACACAGGTGCTCGAGGATGGAGAACGCTACGGTGGGGGGCTCCCAGGTAGCTCAGGTGAAGAAGAGAGGAAGGCGCGATCGCTCCTCGCGAGTCAGGGATCGCCGAGGGCGGTCATCGCCAGTGAGAGAAGGCCCCACCCAGCTGAAGGATGGGTCGAAGTGGACATCGGGGGGAAAAAGTTCAAATTGGGGGGATCCCTCGTTGAAGAAGAGCGAAAGCTGATCGTTGGTGTGATCGAAGCACATGGGTGCCTTTGCATGGTCAGCGTCCGACATGCCAGGAATCGACCCCGATTTCCTTTGCCATCGTCTGTCGATGGATCCTAAGGTTCGACCTGTGCGACAAAGGCGAAGGAAATTCAACGAGGGAAGAGAAGGTGATCCACGACGAAGGCAGAAGCTCCTTGCTGCAGGGCACATCAGAGAGATCCAGTACCCCGAGTGGCTAGCGAACGTGCTGGTTCAGAAGGCAAGCGGCAAGTGGAGAATGTGCGTGGATTCACTGACCTCAACAAGCGTGCCCCAAAGATTCTTACCCTTACCCAGTATAGACGCCCTAGTTGATAGCGCATCAGGGGGAAAGCTACTCAGCTTCTTGGATGCTTTTTCAGGGTATAACCAGATCAGGATGCACCCCATGGATGAGTGCAAGACCGCGTTCATGACGGAACGGTCTTGCTATTGCTACAAGGTCATGCCATTCGGGCTAAAGAACGCGGGGGCCACCTACCAGCGGCTCATGGATAGGGTGCTCTCGCCCATGCTGGGAAGGAACGTACATGCATATGTAGATGACATGGTGGTTACGTCCCAAGAGAAGAAGCATCATGCAGCTGATCTGGAAGAACTATTCCACCATCGCCAAGTACAGACTGAAGCTCAACCCTGAGAAGTGTATTTTTGGCGTGGAGGCTGGGAAGTTTTTGGGTTTCCTCTTAACAGAGCGGGGAATCGAAGCTAACCCAGAGAAGTGCGCAGCAATCGTGGCAATGAGGAGCCCGACGACGGTGAAGGAGTGCAGCAGCTCACCGGTCGCTTGGCAGCCTTATCCCGGTTTATGTCCGCTGGAGGGGAGAAAGGTCATCCGTACTTCCAGTGTCTTAAACGCAACAGCAGATTCCTTTGGACACAGGAGTGCGAGGAGGCCTTCATCAAACTGAAGGAGTATCTGGCGAGCCCACCAGTCTTGCGAAAACCTCAGGTAGGCATCCCTTTCGTCTATATTTCGCTGTGACGGAGAGAGCAGTCAGCTCAGTCCTGGTGCAAGAGCAAGACCAGGCCCAGGCCTGTTTACTTCGTGAGTAAGGTGCTGCAAGGCCCTGAAACAAGGTACCAGGCCCTCGAGAAGGCTGCCCTGGCGGTGGTATTTTCAGCCAGAAGACTCAGGCATTACTTCCACAGCTTCACAGTGGTGGTGATGACTGATCTGCCTCCAAAACGTGCTGAAGAAACCTGATGTAGCAGGCAGGATGGTCAAGTGGGCGGTGGAATTGTCAATTTGACATTCAGTACGAGCCCGAGGACCGATCAAGGGGCAGGTGTTCGCGGACTTTGTAGTCGAGCTGTCGTCGATCGCGACACCTGCAGAAGGTTTAGATTTCGATGGGTGTTATCGGTGGATGGCTCCTCTAATCAGCAGGGGAGCGGCGCTGGAGTCTTCTGGAAGGCCCAAACGGGGTACTGATCGAGCAGTCCCTCCGCTTTGCCTTCAAGGCCTAGCAACAATCAGGCGGAGTATGAAGACCTGATCGCAGGAATGTTGCTAGCAAGAGAAATGGGAGCAAGAAGCCTGCTGGCCAAAAGCGACTCTTTGCTGGTCACGGGGCAGGTTACAGGGGAGTTCCAGGAAAAGGATCCCCAGATGGCAGCCTACCTGGAGTATGTACAACTCCTGAAGACGTCCTTCACCGAGTTTGAATTGGTACACGTGCCAAGAGAGCAAAATGCCAGAGCAGACCTGCTTGCCAAGCTGGCCAGCTCAGGCAAAGGGGGGAAGCAGAGGACTGTCATTCAGGAGACCTTGAAGGTACCGCGAGCGTTCGTGTCGGACAACCAGGTACTCCATGTGTGCAAATCAATGGAGCGTCTAACGATCGGTCATCAGTCGTTGACTCAAGAAACGTTGAAAGCACCGAGGGTGAGAGCGCGACCGTCGAAGATCGATGAGTCGATGGAGGTCCGCGCAGTGAAGGAACCCGACACCTGGATAACGCCATACCAGTTATACTTAGAAGATGGTGTACTCCCACTCGACGTGGCAGAGGCAAAAAGGATAAAGAGGAGTTCAAGTAAGTTTACTCTAATAGATGGAAACCTCTATTGATTTGGATTTTCTCACCCTGTGCAGATCTGTGTGCACGGCGAGCAATGCACAGACTCATGTCTGAGCTGCACGAGGGGGTGTGCGGAAGCCACGTAGGTGGTCGCGCTTTGGCAAGTAGGATACTCCGCGCGGGGTACTACTGGCCAAAGCTGAAGGAAGACTGCGTAAGGTTTGCTCAGCGCTGCAAACAGTGTCAACTGCACGCAGACTGGCACAAGGCACCTCCTGGGGAGTTGAGGTCCATCCATAGCCCGTGGCCATTCCACACATGGGGGATCGACATCCTAGGACCTTTTCCCCTGGCGATAAGGCAGATGAAGTTTCTCATCGTGGCCATCGAGTACTTCACCAAGTGGGTGGAGGCAGAACCAGTCGCACACAATCACCGCACAGAAAGTCGAGCACTTCGTCTGGAAGAACATCGTCTGCCGCTTCGGAATACCCAAGAGGTTGGTCTCTGACAATGGCACCCAGTTCACGAGTCATCAGCTGAGGAAGATGTGCGAAGAGTTAAAGATACAACAGGTTTTCGCTTCAGTGGAACACCCACAAACCAATGGGCAGGTGGAGTCGGCCAATCGAGTACTGCTCAGGGGGCTGAAGCGAAGACTAGACAAGGCCAAAGGAGGCTGGGCAGAGGAGGTCCCCAGAATTGTATGGTCTTATCATACCACCCCACAGTCCAGCACCCATGAGACACCCTTCAGCCTTGTCTACGGGACAGACGCCATGATTCCCGTGGAAATACAGGAGAGCTCCCCCAGATTCTTGAATTTCATTGCTGAAGAGTCCAATGAAGAACGAAAGGTGAATCTCGACCTGCTGGACGAAGTGCGAGAGGAAGCCAGAGTCAGTGCTGAAGCCGTAAAGAGAAGAGTAAAGCGGAGGCACAACTCTAAGGTGAGGCCCAGGCGCTTCCAGGAAGTTGATCTGGTGATGAGAAAGGCGCATCAGAATGAGATGGAGAACAAGTTGTCTCCAAAGTGGACAGGCCCGTACAGAGTGGTTGAGACGTTGGAGAACGGAGCCTATCGGCTAGAAACTCTGGAGGGAGGAGCCATCCCCAGAACGTGGAATGCCACCCATTTAAAATTTTACTTCAGTTAAGTTGTAAAGTAGTTGCGTTCTCGCGCTAAAGATACATGCTTTGTATGTAGTGGAAACAGTTGAACAGACAAGGGGCACTCTTTTCCCTAAGGAGGGTTTTTGACGAGGCCACCCAATGAAAAAATTTCCAGCATATCAAGTGTGCGCAAGTATTAAAGTTAAAATCCTCCTTGCCCCAGGCGCAAGTGCAGGTGATCGGTTAGGCCTTACTCGCCCTAGGCGGGAGTACTGGCACCGACCTAAGTCTTCCTCACCCCAGGTGTGAGTGCAGGCAGCTAAGGGTTTGAAAAGCCAGGGGTGCTAGTAAGACCAAGAGGGAAAGGAAAGATTTTGACAAATGTCCTTACCCACTTGGCATGCACCAATATTGGCCCAGTAAAGCTCTTAGTCCGAAACCCTTCTCACCCCAAGAGTGAGGCAGGGAATGAACGACTCAATCCGCCGAAGGGTGATGACTTTGGGGAAGGTAAGACGGGTTAGCGAGAAATACTTTCTTTCCCCAAAACGAGGCATCACCTCAAGCGATCGATGTCAAAGTCCTCTATGCACTTAGCGCTAGAGCGACAGAGAAGCTAAGTGAAGATCGAAGAACGATCGCTGATGAGTCGTCAGTGATTGGTTAGTGGTGCAAAGCAGCGCACAAGAACTGTTAAACACAAAGCTAAGGGAGTAGCTAGTCGTGATCAAGTAGAGGCCAAGATCAAAGGAGGCAGATCGCGCTAGGCCTAAGCTGGTTAACACTTAGTCGTGTGCAAAGGGAAAGACAAAGCTTAAGATCGCGCTAAACCTAAGCTAACTAACAGTTAGTCGTGTGCATAAAGAAAGGTGAAGCTCAAGAAAAATACAAGAGAAGAAGCTTATACAAATTGAAAGTATGTATTCACACCAAGTCTTATACAAATTCCAAGTGCTAAAAGGTTGTGCAGAAGTATAAATTTACAAGAAAGAGAGGAGATCAAGGAGGAGGGGTGAGCTTTCCATCTACCACTTCATGATAAATGCTGAATTGCGAGAGGTCCAAGTCTGGGAGAACGCATCGGATTTGCTCGAGTGCCAGCTCGAATCCGTCGGTAAGGGCATCAGCACCCACGTTCATCAGATCAGCTTTCTCCGCCTCCAGTTTTTTGCTTCGAGGCCTCCGCAGCATTTCTCTCAGTGGTAAGGGCAGCAAGGGAGGAGGCAGCTTCTTCCAGTTGGCCCTTGGCTTCAGACAGTTTGCCCACCACCTCCTCAAGCCTCTTCTCTCCAACAGCGGCCGCTTCCTTGGTGGACTCGAGCTCCCCCACTAGTTGAGAGTTCAGTTGGCGTAGGGAGGAGGTCTCGGCCTGTAGCTGCACCACCTCGCAGTCCAGAGAGCTAACAGTTTGCCCCATCAAGATCTCCGTCTTGATGGTCTCTTGGACCTGCGCTAGGTACTCCCTCCTAGCTTTTTCCACCATGCCCCGCATCAGCTCTACGGACCCTTAGGCAGCTTCGAAGTCACTTCGCAGTGACTCCTTGTCGTGCTCAAGCTCCTTTACCCTCTTCTCCAGGGCTATTTGCTTGCGGTGCTGGGTGGAAAACTCCAAAGAGAGCACCATCTGCCTGGCCAGGTGCATGTCCATCTCATCATCGTTCCATTCGACGAGCTCTCGGTTGCTGATGAGCTGTCGAACCAAGGTGATGACCCTGCTAAAGTTCTCGTGGCTAGCTCCAGAGGCGCTTGGTCGCGAGCTGGATCCACCACATTCAGCAGTTGCAGTGGAGGTTGGCAGTGGTGGCGGGAGACCCCCCGGATGAGCAGAAGTGCCCCCAGCAGGAGGAGCAGATGGACCAAGAGATTGGCCTGCTGGGGGGGGAGATGACGGTTGAGAAGCTGGAGGCGGCTGTTGGCAGGGAGAGGGAAGGCACGTGGGCTCTGGGGCAGGTTGAGTAGAGGGAGGAGGGGGTGAACCTTCCTCTACCTCCACCACCTCGATCTCCCCAGGCTGAAGAGATGAGACCCCCTCAACCACTGGCAGTTTCCTCTGGCGTGTATAAGAGGAGAGCCAGAGCTTTCCTCTTCGGTTGAGGGAGCAGCAGCAGCAGCAGCAGCAGCAGCAAGTGAAGTAGAGGCCTTCACCAATCTTTTTCTCTTCCTTCCTAGCTCGGGGCCTTCAGCTGGCGCGACCGAGAGAGGAGGGGCTGCAATGGGCTCGGTGGTGGAAGAAGAGGAGCCAGTTCCTTTGGTCCCCGAAGCTTGGCAAGCTCCAGCAAAGCTTTCCTCCTGTCCTTCCCTGACATTGAATCTACATAGATGAGAAAAGGAAGAGTTAGATGGTCTAGCTACGCAAGTAAGTCAAAATGTATACAAGCATGCATGAGAAGGTGCAAGTATCCTAAGAGGTGGAAGAAAAAGAGCTACCTATGTATTTTTTCAGAGCCACCACATCGAACTCATCTTTGATGAGGCGAGCAGAGTTGTACTAGGCCCCCAGGAACAGCCCACATAGTTCGCGCTCGTAGGGGGCCATGGCTTCAAGGTCCTTGGGTTTCTTGAACTCATTCCCAGGAACCCAGTAGAGGGGTACCCCTCGAGCAGGGTTGGACTTTGTGGGGTGGCAGATATCATGTAAAACCTGCCTTTCCAGTCTTTGAAGGATTGCTGGTACAGGCCCAAGAGCACCCGTCCAGCAACCCCATTCAAACTCACCCAGGACCTGTCCCCGGGGTTCTTCGCCTCGAAGAAGTAAAGGAACACGTCCACAGAGGCATTGAGTCCGAAGTAATTGCAGAGAATCTGAAATGCCCGGATGAAAGCCCAGGCATTTGGATGGAGTTGGCAGGGCGCGACGTTCAACTCCATCATCAGCTCCTTCTCGAAAAAGGTGAACGGCAGGCGTAGCTTCAACCTTTTGAAGACGGCGGAGTAGATAAAGACGAAGGGCACCCCATTGGTGGCCCTATCGTCCGCACAGATGGGCATCCCTCGAGGAGGAATGCGGATTTGGATGTTGAAATCGTTTTCCCTGTCTATGGCGCACGAAGGTTCATCCGGGTCATGACTCAGAAGAGAGGTGAGATGACCCTGCGGTAGTAAGGTGGATGTTTCGGCCAGCAACGCCAGGGGGGCCCAGTCGTAGACCCTGGCGTTATCATGATAGGAGGTTGCAACGGGCGGTGGTGGAGTTGGCGCACTTGCGGAAGGCTGTGCACCAGAAGATGAGGCAATAATGCGTGCGGTTTGTTTCAAGCGAGCCATCGCGAGATAGCTGCAAATGGAGGAAAAACGAAAAGTCAGAATGAATGGAAGAAGAGGGAATGATGAATGGTTCGGTGAAAACAGAGAAGGGGAAGGAGAAAGAGATGCCCAGGTGAAAAGAGGAAGAAGGAGAAGTAGAAATCAGAGCAAGAACGCGAAAAACCCTAGCGCGGGTCGAGAGAGGGAAGATAGAGAAGATGAATGCATGATAACGAGAATGATAAATGCAATCGGTAAAAATGACCTAAAGGGACCCAGGAAGAAGAAAAACCATACCTTGGGGTGATCGCGAGAGGTTCGGAAGCAGAAAACTTGAAGAAAGATGGGTGCGCAGAGAGAGAGTTCGCAGGAAGTCTGAGAGTCGATTGAAGAAGATGAAGGAACAGTGAAGGCGCGCGCCAATTTGAATAAGAGAAGCGCTAGCGACACACCACGCTGGCCGTCGATGGGGCCACGTGTCGCGAGATTAAGGAAGGAAGTCCAAACGTTAAAGAAGCAGCACGTGAGGTGGCACGTGATGTGGTCCCACTTGCCACGTGGACTGAGGGCACGACCACTTAGTCTCTTCGCCGAGAACGAGTTCACGACTCGAGACTGGGGGGCTTGTGATCCGATCGGTCATCGGTAGTCGATGACGTCAGCAGCAGAGAACCACGTGGACCACTCGCAGGGTGACACGTGGACCAGGTGACAGAGAGATCAAGGAGGCGATCGCCAAGAGCGGTGATCAGGGGGGTCAATAACCAAGTGACCACCGACAGATCAGGCGGCAGAGAGGTCAGGGGACAGGTCACCCAGAACGGTGATCGGTGGTCAGTAGCCAAGTGGCCACCAACAGACCAGTTCCCAGACTAACGCCTGGGGGCAGAACGCGAGAAGCAATAGAGCACTGATCAGTCATCGGGTGCATAGTCATCGAGGTCTCGTGTTACACGCAGTTAACTGGGACTGAGGTTCCCAGCGAGAGCGTTACGCATGGACCTCGCATGAGCACATCTCAGGAAATCGTTAACGAGAGTGGCCTGAGGGAACTAGTAAACCAGTCAGTGATTGGTGATTCCCTCAACCCATTACGTGCGCGATACCGTGAAGGGTAAGCCGTTACGCAGAGGGTAACGCTTGGTGAGTGTGCCTAGACCAGCCACACCCGGCGTTCTCCTGAGAGTATGCGACTTACCCAGATGGAAGAAATATCCTAAGTTACTCCGCAAGGGAATAATTTAGGCGCACAAGGAGAAGCGCTAAGAGCCCTTCCAGTAGGTGACACGTGTGTGGTTAGATGTGAGTTGCATGCCTCCACGTGTCATCATCTGAGAGGGGTGCGGTCCAGATAAAGGTGCACTCCGTACCACTAAGGGTACAGACAGGCGCAGCCAAGCACAGAGACGCGCAGACACGCACAGACTCTCACGCTCTCACTCTACTGATTCTAGAGGTACGTTGTCGCAGAAAAGCATAACAGAATTCTGTTAGGCCCAGAAACAGAGAGAGAGACATAAAAGAGAATCAGGGAGAGATTGAGAGGGAGGAGAAAAAAGAGAACAAGATTTTTTCACACACACTACTAGTTTTTCTCATTTGGTGGTTCTGTGGTCTAACTTGATCATCGGAGTGCAAACGGCCGCTAGAGGCACCGTCTGTGTGTTTTGCAGGTCACGTTTGGAGATCCAAGAAAAGGTTCTGAGGGTGATTCTGCAGAGAACGCAGTCGTGTAGACGGGACAGAGAGTGCTACAAAGCGATTCCTCCACGTTCGAGTTGTCAGCAGGATCAGTTTTGTCGAAACAACCGATTGTTTATACTTAGGTGTTTTGAGAAAAAGATTGAAAACTGTTTTTCAAATGGTTAAACTGTTAAGTACCAAAACAACCGATTGATTCGAGGAAACAACCGATTGTTTGTTTTGGGACCATAACAGAAAAACTGTTTTATCTTTGACTGAGCTTTAAATGATTTAACTGCTTACGCTCCAGTCATTAAATGCTTTGACCAATCTTTTAATCTAATTTAAGAGTTTGTTAAGATTTGATAACAAACTACATCTTTGAATAAATTCAGAATAATAGATTTGACAATCAATCTTTGACAAGTTTTTGCTAAGAGTTTTTGAGTTTTTCAAAGAGCTGAGATTGCTAAGAGTTTGTGATTGATCAAAGTTTGTGGAATAGGATTATGCTTGTATTGATTTCAAATTATCTTCTGTAACAAGTGTAATCCTTGTACTCTGTGAAAACAAGTTTCGTTTCTGTGTTTGCTAAGATTGGTTGTGTGTTCTTGAGGGGATCAAGATCAGCAATCTTGGTGTAGGTGTGTTGGCCAAGGAAAGTGTGTTTCTTGAGGTGTTCAAGGTCATTCTCTTGGTTGTTGTGTAAGTAATCAAAGTGTGATTCCTTAGTGGATTTCCTCAGGGTTTCTGAGAAGACTGGATGTAGCTTTGGGTTTGGAGTGAACCAGTATAAACATCTGTGTACAATCTCTCTATCTCTAACTCTTTAAATTCAGTTTTATTTGTTGTTTGCTGGTATAAACAACCGATTTTCTATGAAACAACCGATTGTTTTTCTGGTACTGCAGCTTTTGCTTACTGTTTTGGCGAACTGAATTTCTGAATCAATTGTTTTCCTGAGATAATTTCATTCTTGTTTTGAAAATTCTCTTTAAACAATTCACCCCCTCTAGTTTAAAGCCATCCATTCTAACAGTTTTATAATATATAGTTGTTGAAATTGATTGCTTATTTTAATTCAATTTATTATTGCTCTATATAACTTGAGATAGATAGTTTTATAATATCTATATATATATATATATATATATATATAATATATATATATTATTTTATTTTGTAGACCTTATAACTAATAATATATATATATATATATTTAAATCCATTTTTTTCTATTTCTTGAGTTTTATAATAAATATTTTAATTTATTAAATTATTCTGATTATACTATTATCAAAATAAGTATTTCATTTTATTTTTTTTATCTTATAACTAATCTTATTTATATTTATATATATATTAATATTTAAAGTAACTTTATTATTTAAATGTATTTCTAAATATAAAAATAAAATAATATTGTTTGTACAAATTATCAAACTTGTATATATAATGTTATAGGTACAATGTTATGATTTTTTTTTGTTAAAATTAAACCATCTTAAAATTAAGATGATACTATGTTTTTCATGTTTTATTAATAGTATAATAGTTATAAATTTTTTATTTTTATTATGTTGTAGTGATGCAGAAGTGCCTTCATGATTTGTAGAATTTGTTGATGATCGGCAGAAGCTCAATGAATTGTAAGCGAACAAGGTCCTCCTAAGAGGTGTGGTGACCTTGGAGGTGCATGCTAGGTAAGAAATGAGAGTGGTGAGGTCATCTCTCTTTGGTTAGGTGAGAATTGAAGATCAATAGCCTAAACTAAGAAGTTTTGGGCAAAAAGTGAAATTGGCTCAAATTTGGCAGCAATTCACTATGTATATTAATCTTGAAATTACATGAGTCAAGTCCTCTTATTTATAGTGTTTAGAGGGCTGAAAATTCAAATGAAAGTGGAGGAAAATTCAAATGAGGAAACATTTGAATTGGAGCCAAATTCCTAGTCACAAGGAAGTATGACTTGGTTTCTTTTTTTGGCACCTCCTAAATTTACACCTACATCTTCTTTTTATGTCAAATGGAAGGTGTGACTTATCTTTATACATTTGCACCTCTTATATCTATATCTACACCTCCCTTTATGTTCTACTAAAAATACTCAAAAGTAATTACAAAAAAAGAAATCCAATGATGCTTAGTTGGCCCAGATCTTCTATTATGTTGGGCTTGAGCTGAAGCTTGAACTTGTATTTGGGTTTGGGCTTGGCTTCTTTTATCATAGCTTGGGCCTCTGCATCATCCCCTCCTCTTGAAAAAGGATTTATCCTCAAATCCAATGCTTCTCATTCATCATCATTATGTGGATGATGTGGCTGGATGGTTTCTATCATCCCCTCCTTCTTGAGAGGTTTTGTCCTCAGATCTACAAGGTTGATCTCGAACAACAACCTTATTCTTGCTTTGACAGCTATGCTCGTCCTCCTGGATCAAATGTTCTTCTATGCGAGTCATCAAACAAAGAAATGAGTTAGTTTGAGTAGTTGTATAAAAAACAGTTTTATTAAGTTTGACATTCCTCTTGTTTTTCTATTGTTTTTTGGCAACTTTTCACAAGATTTCTTTAGAGAGGAGTACATAATTTCTTTTCTAAGTTTTTCCACCCTTGTTTTTAAATTTTTGTTATTAACCTCTTTAAGAATTTCTTATGTGTTCCTTTTTAAAAGTCTTGAAGGTTGTTCAACAAGAAACATATTTTCAAATGTGTTTTTAATTCTTTCTTCTTGTTGAATGACCTTGTGGGAAGGAACACTCTTCTCCCACACCTTTTTCTCCCTAAGGACTTTTTCTTGGTTTTCTATTTTTATTATTTTTTCTTCCTCTCTCTTTTTTTTCATTTGCACTTGATCCTCTACCACTTGTGAAGGGTGATAAGGGATAAAGTATAAACTTATTTTCCTTAGTGAGTGAAAGTAATCTCATTGGTAAGACCATTGTGCATAGTTTTCTTATCAAATTGCCAAGGTCTACCCAACAAAAATATGACAAGCTTCCATGGGAACTATATCACATAAAACTTTGTCTTTATAGTTTCCCACAGACAACTCGACTTTCACTTGCTTATCTACAGCTAATTCCCCATCTTCATTGATCCATTGAAGTTGATAAGGTTAGGATGAGGTATTAATTGTAGATTTAGCTTTTCAACCATTCTAGTGCTACAATAATTGCAGCAAGAGCCACTATCCACAATGAGAGAACAAACATTTTCAAAAACTTTACATCTTGTATGGAAAATGTTCTTTCTTTGTGTCTCTTGGTTCACACTAGATTGGTTGTTGAGGGATCTTTGGATCATCATTAACTCACTCTCACATGGATATGCTCTTTCGCTATTTTCTTTTTCTTTTTCTTCTCCCCAACTAGTTTCATCATCAAGGCTACTATATTCATCTACCCCTCTTAAGAACATAGTTCTTTGGTTTGGGTATTGGGCTTGAACATGACCTCTACCATAACATTTAAAGCATTTAACATCTCTACTACGGGTGGGTGGAGTGAGCACAACTTTTCCTACATTCTTGGGAGTTTCTCTTGATTTTTCTTTAGATACACTTTCCTCCCCTTTATACTCCTCTTTGGGATAAGAGTTAAAGTATGAGTTTTCCCTATGACTTGAAGTTTTCCTCAAAATTTGTTGTTCCACTTTGATACATAGTTGAATCAAATCATTCAAGTCTTGGTAAGGCAAAAGTTCAACTCTATCTCTAATATCAAGGTTAAGCCCACTTAAAAATCTTGCTATGGTGATGGGTTCGGATTCCCTAATGGAGGCTCTCATCATATATAACTCCATTTTCTGCCTATATTCGTCTACACTCATGGTCTTTTGTTGGAGTCTTTGGAGCTTGTCCATTAACTCCCTATTAATAGGAGGGAATATGGCGGCGTCTTAAGGCTCCCCTAAGATCATTCCAATATTCTTTGGGAGGGTCCTTATGAAGACACCTATCTCTCTCAAGGGTCGTCCACCAATACATAACATTGCCTTGAAAACTTAGAGTGGTTAGGGGTACTTTCCTCTCCTCACTTACCCTATGGTAAGCAAATAATTGTTCTACCTTCATCTCCCAATCTAAATATACTTATACATTTTCTTTTCCATGGAAATTAGGCAAATCTACCCTAACCACTTTTAGGCTTTCTCTTTCTTGTCTTTCTCTTCTAGTTCGTCTAGGGGATGGTTGATAATATTCATTTATCCTAAGACTTTCTTCCCCAAAAGATTCATGATATTTAGAACTAGATGCATGGGAACTTTTTTTAGATTTACTAGAGTTTTCATCCTTTCCTTTAGCCATTTTCAGCTTTTTGAGTTGCTCCTCATATTCTAAATATCTATATGAGAGTGATTGAAAGTCCTTTGATAATTATTTTAAAAGAGTTTTAATGGACTTTAGATCACTTTCACTAGATCTAGAAGAAAGGGCTTACAATTCAAAAGAAATACAATAGAAATTGAGTTACAAAAGTAAAATTCAGATTTCTTATACTATGCACTCATTTGCTTTTGGTACTCCTTCTTGTTGTGACTCTTTCTATTGTCACCCACACTTTGTATGTTTTTGTAATCTGATAGAGATCAAGTAAGAGAGGATTTTACTAATGAAGGAAGAGGCCATCCACCCAAACATTTAAAGTTCTTCCTTCTAGTCTTCTAAAAAATTAAAGAAGAATTAAATAAAGAGAGGACCAAGCCTAAAGCCAAAAGAAGACTACAAGCATTCAAGAATGGGCTTCAATTAATATCTCTCTTTATGTTTCTTTTGTATAAATTTGTAAATAATATAGAATAGCTTTAGGATGTGCTAAAGAGGGAAACCTTAAGACATCTTTTGTATAGCACCTATAGGCTTAGTTTTAGGAAAAATCTAGAAGGTGCCTCTTCACTCTCCATTTAGGCGCTAGAATTGGAAGAGTTAGAAGGCTACCTTGTAAAGCTTCTCTTGTAAGCTTCTTTTGTAATAGGTGGGTCTCCTCCCTATAAAAGGAAGGCTTGGGTCTTTGAAATAATAGAATTGATTTTTGAGTAAAGAACCTCTCCCAAATTGGTGAGTGAATTGAGAGAGACTTGTGTCTTCTTCTCTTCTAGTCTTATCTTGAGTGCATTCTTGGACTCTCAAGTGGCGGCAACTACACTCATCTTGAAGCCTTTCATCCTTCAAGTGGCGTGCACATCTCCAAGAGCTCCAACCACATAAGTTTCCTAGTTCTTTTCATCTTCTTCATCCATTTCCATTCCAAAACAAACTTAAAACATGTCTTTGATGTTTCTATCATTTCAATCGGTAGAACTTGCTTGTTTTGTGTTTTATTTGGTAGTTCTTCTAGTTTGCTTTCTTGTGTTTTGGTTGAGTTTCCTTGTGTTTTAATCGGTTCATTTGTGTTCTTTTGTGTTTTAATCGGTTCATATGCCATATTATGGGTTTCTATATGAGTTTGGCTTGGTTACTTGAGTTTTGGTGAGTTCTTGAATGTTAAGAACATTGATCCAATTCTTAAAAGTGCCTAATCATATTCCAACTCTTGTTGAATCCATAACATGTTCATATATATCTCTATCATGTTATTGGAATCATATCATGTGGTATCATGAGTCTTAGGTTTGTTCTTGTGTGTTTGAGTTGTTTTGGCACTTTTAATTCAAGAACTTTACATTCTTGTTGTTACCTTTCTGTTTTAGGTTTATTTTTTAGTATTTCTTGCTGTTTTCTTGTTCTTATTACATTGTGTTTGTGTCATTTTGATTTTTGAATCCTTATAAGTTTTGTCAAAGTCATGTTTCTCCAAAAATGTTATCAATTCTATGTAGTCCTTTTGTTGATAATTTTGTTTCTTGATTTTGTTTTGAGTACAGTTTTATGTGTTTGTTTTCTTGATCCTTTGGTGCTTTTTCTTTTTAGTTTTGAGTTCATACTTGTGTAATAGACCTATACAAGTTCTTAAACATCACTTCTATTATGTCTTTTGAAGTTCTTAATTCTGTTTTTCATTCCAGTTAGGTTTCCTCTGTTTTCTTGAAAACGTGCTGACTGTTTCGATTTATTGCAATTTCTTTGCTTACTGGAAATTTCTGAAATTCTGGATTTGAGTTCTTGAAAGTGTTATAAAAAAGTAGAAAAAAGAAGTACATCAAAATTCCAAGTACAAAAAAATGATAAATGAAATACGTCCAGTGTGTAATTCTGGCAAAAAATACGGTAATCTGGCAGTGATTTTGCAAAATTTATCACAATTAATTGGCTTACTTTTTTGTGTAATTCCAGTGCCATTGTTGAGATAAGATCTTGAACTTTCTGTGGTTTAAATTTCATAATCCAGTTTGCATTATACAGTTCCAGATAAATCTGTAAAGTCACGCACAGTTTATAAAAAAATTCCAGTAGTTCTTTTTTGTTTTCTTCATCTATTCTAGTGCTTTTTCTAGGTTTCTTTTGTGTGCCATCCTTTAATTGAGTACCTTATTTTTCTTGCTTGTCTTTTCTTCACTATTCTTTGAGTTTGTCATATATCTTGTATTCCTTTTGATATAGCCTTTCTTGTTTACACCTTTTCTTGCTTGTCTTTTATTGTTCTTTAAGTTTTGTGTGTATTGGCTTTGAGAAAGAGTGTTTTTGCTTTGACATATTTCATTTGAGAGTTACAAGACCTCAAGAGCAGATTGGTTGAGGGAAGTATTCTTTCTTGGAGTGACTTGAGTGACTTTTAATTTTAACACATTTCTATAATTGTTTTTCTTAATATTTGCTATTGTTTTCTTTGTCCAATGGATACATATTCAAGTGCTGAATCTTCCAAACCACATTCTACTCATAAAGCTTATGTTCTTAATGAGTTAAAAGAGGCAAAACGAGCCCTTGCTCTCAAAGATGAAGCTATGCAAAAGTTGGAAGAAAGATTAGCAATCAAAGATGAGCTATGCAAAATTGGAAGAAAGATTAGCAAAAGTTGAATTGAAGCAAGAAAGATCCTCACATTCCATCCATGGAAGACATCATTCTCCTAGACATTCTTCCAAAGGTTCTTCCAATGCTCACAGCCATGGAGAAGAACATAGAAGAAGGAGGCATCACCATCATTCTCATGGAGAGAGCCATCACCGTGAACAAAGACATCACCAAGAAGCAAAGCCTCAATTCCTTTTGTAAAAGTACCTAGCTTTAGTGGTGATAGTGATCCTAATGTGTATTTAGATTGGGAGGCTAAATGTGAACAAATTTTTAAAGCCTATGAGGTCAATGATGACCAAAAGGTGAAAATAGCCTCTTTAGAATTCATAGATTATGCCATGAAATGGTGGCATACATTGTAATGGACATTATATAACAAGAGACCTCCCGTGGTTTCTTGGAACGATTTGAAAGAGTGTATGCGCCTTAGATTCGTGCCACCACACTTTAGGAAAGACCTATTGTTGAAGCTCCAACGGTTTCAACAAGGCACGCTAAGTGTGGATGCTTATTTTAAGGAGTTAGAAACGCTTTTACTTAAAGTACATGGATGAGAGTGAGGAAGCTAAGATAGCTAGGTTTGTGAGTGGTCTAAGAAGGGATATTCAAGATGTTGTTGAACTTCAAGAGTATTCATCTTTGGGATCTTTGGTTCACCTTGCAATGAAGGTTGAATCCCAACTTGCAAAGAAAAATGCTTTCAAAAACTCTCCCAATGATGGTTACTACAACAACTCTTGGAAAAATAAAAAAAGCTTTTTCAAAACTTCCTTCTAAGATTCTTCTTTCAACCTAAGGAGTCTAAGCCTTCTACTTCTACTCTTAAATCACCAATCAAATCGTCTAGTAAGAAATGTTTTAAATGTTTGGGATATGGTCACATGCTTCTAATTGCCCTTCTAAAAGGAATATGTTGTGCATAATGGGTAGTTAGTGAGCATGATTCCGATTCATCTAGGCATTCTTCACCTTCTAAGCCATCAAGTGAGATTGAGAGCGAAAGTCCTTGTGAAGGTGACTTATTGATGATAAGGCGAATGTTGGGAACAATTCCAAAATCTTTGGATGATACCCAAAGAGAAAATATTTTTCACACTCGTGTCTTATCACCAACAAGTTATATTCCTTGATTATTGATGGGGTAGTTGCACTAATGTGGCTAGTACAAGAGTTGTGGAGAAGTTAGCCTTACCCACTATCTCTCATACCAAGCCTTATAAATTGCAATGGCTTAGTACCGAAGGTGAAATCATGGTTAAAAACAAGTCCTCATTAACTTTGCAATAGGAAAGTATAAAGATGAGGTTTTATGTGATGTTGTGCCCATGTAAGCAACTCATCTTCTTTTAGGAAGGCCTTGGCAATATGATAGACATGTTTTACATGATGGCCTATCCAATACAATGTCTTTTTCCTTCAAAGGGCGCAAGGTGTTGAACAAGATGCTTTTATGTCTCCAAATCCAAGAGGAAAGCTTGAAGACCTTGTTGTTGGGTGTGTGTGTGTTGTCTAGTTGTTTGAAACTTGTTAATTCACTCCTTAAGATATCCAAGTTCATTTGAATCTTTAACCTTTTGAAAAGATGTGTTTTCTAAAAAGCTGTCAAAATTTCAACAGGTTTCAAGCAGGTTGTTTTACCTTAGCAGTTTTTTGAAAAGGTTTGAAAACTTGGTTGACTTTGCTGTCAAACCAAATCAATCGATTGTTTCGAAACAATCGATTGTTTTCCTGAAAACCTTAACAATTCTGTTAAGTGGTTTTAATATGTTTTAAATGATCCTAACTAACTTGGCTCCTTTATTAAATGCTTTTGACCACTTGGTTGGTCTATATAAAGGTGGTTTTACGCTCCTAATCTTGGAGTAAGAAAAGAGTTTATCAAAACAGTTTTTCCAAGATTTGAAAGAGCTTTGGATCATTCTTAAGTGTGTGGAATAGGATTGGTTGTAATTCTGAACTTTAAGCTTTGTAATACCCAGGTGTATTATATTCCCTTCTTCCTTGATTACTGTATTTCTGTAGTTGTGTTGCCAAGGAGTGTTGTGTGTTCTTGAGGGTTCAAGATCAACATTCTTGGTGTGGTTTGCCAAAGGTAGTGTGTTTCTTGAGGGGTTCAAGGTCACTACTTTGGTGTGTGTGTTGTAATCTGGTTTTGATTGCATAGTGGATTACCAGTGGTTTCTGGGGACTGGATGTAGCTCTTGGTGTAAGAGTGAACAGTATAAATCTGTTTGTGTGATTCTCTCTTTCCCTTAACTCTAAATTCTGTTTTTAAGTTGTTTTATTAACTGCTAAACAACCGATTGTTTCGAAAAACAACCGATTGTTTTTCTGATATCATCTTAAAACAGTTTTGGGTTTTGTTTCCTTGATTCTTTTCTCTGTAATTCAGCATTGATTTTCATTATACTTCAAAGTTTGCGAAAATCCCTCTTAAACAATTCACCCCCCTCTCGTTTAAGGCCATATATTCTAACAATTGCATCAAGAGCTAAGTTCTTGAAAGTTATTCAAGTTTTGATCCTAAATCTTTTTTAAATGGCTGAAAAGTTTTCTTTTGGGGAAGGTGCCTGTTTAACAAACACCTTGTTTTGTGGTTGAACTATGAATGTGGTGCATAATGAAATTCTTTGTTGAATCTATAGATAGAAAAATCTGGAATGTTATTACAAATAACTATCTCATGCCTATATCTGAAAATGTTTCTTCTGAAAGAGAACATCTTGATTGTGTAGCTATGAACATCATTGTATCTGCACTTGATTCTAATGAATTGCTCAAGGTTTCAATAATGTAGTTCTGCAAAAGAAATGTGGAATACCCTTGAAGAGTATCACAAGAATCCAAGGAGTGCCTTGATGGAAAGAAGAATCTTCTGTTGAATCTTTCTCTTCAGAATCAGAAAGGAGGTTTGTCTTATGACAAAAGAAGAATCTGAATCAAGTCAAGCAAGAAGGAAAAGAAAGCAAAATAAAAAAGAAGCCAATTTGTGTTGATGGCCAAAGAAGAAGATGATGCAAGTAGTGTAAGTTCTTGTACTTCTTTAAATGCTGAAAATTATAGTCAACTTCTTCAACCTTTAATGAAACTCATAAGGAAGCTAATAGGTTGGCCCTTTTAAATAAACGGTTGAAAGGTTTAAACAACTCGTTGGAAAATAGAGTCAAGACTTTGGAAGAAGAGTTGAACCATTCAAAAACAGATTTTGAAAGTTTGGAAATGATTTACAAAAACTCTTCTTGCAAGTGTGATTCTAGCTTTTGTGAAAATTGTGAATCACTTGAAAAGAAAGTCCACTACCTTTTAAAAACCATGGACAAGTTTTCCAAAGGCCAATCCAATCTTGAAACTGTTCTTGCTTCTCAAAAATGTGTTTTTGGCAAGGCTGGGTTGGGGTTTAATCCAAACAGCAATAACAAATCTGTTTCAAAACCCTTTTCAAGTTTCTTTGAAAAACAACCTGTTGTTTTATCGAAACAACCGGTTGAAATTTGTCATTACTGCATGAAAAGGGGCCACACTATTAGATTCTGCAGAGTAAGAAGGTTTTTATGTTCCAAAGGTATTTTGAAATGGGTTCCTAATTTCTAAGGTTTCCTAAGGTTCCTAAGTCCTACTACATCATTGGACCCAAATTTATAAGGGGACCAAATCTTGCTTCTTAATCTTTTCTTGTAGGATCTTTGGCAGCCAAGAATCATCTTTGGACTTGAAGAATGACTGCTAAAGGGAAAAGATTCTTTCTGGACTTCCAATTACTGTTGAGTACAAACCTAGTTTTCTTGAAGGCCAAGAGAAGTTACTTGATTATGGACAATGACTCATTGAAAGAACTACATTGTCAAAAGGATAAGACTTTCCTTGTTTTTATTTTCTTCTCTTGAATTTTTCTTTAATTCTGTAGTATGAAAAATATTGATTGATGTCTTTATCTTTCATCTATGTAATGTGAATATGAAGTCTATCCTTCTGATTCATCTTTACCTGTCAATTCTGAATCTGTGAAATGCTTAAATTGCTGTCACAGAAAAACAACCGATTGTTTTCACGAAACAACCGATTGTTTTTCCTCTGGCACCTTTGTATAATGCTGCCAAGTTTGCTTATGCATGAGTAAACCATTCCTCTTTTTCAAATCTTGTTTTTGGACAAATATACATTGAGTGTGCCTCAGAATTTGATAATAAAAGATTATATCCACTTGTTTTCTTGAAAGCTCTATATCATTTTCTATTCTTGAAATGTCAACTTGTTTGTACTGCTGGTCTACTATATTATCATTCTGATTTCTGCTTTGTACAACCCTTCTCATTTGCTTTTGTGAGAGAAATAGGGGGAGCTGTTTATGCTTGATTTGGTTGTATAAGATAGCTTTAAAACTGATGCATTATGTTGTTGCTTCTCTGCACTTGAAAGCACTTGATTACTTCAATTTTTCTGGTTTTTCTGCTAATGTTGTATATGTAGAAAACTGGTTTGTGTGTGTCTTGTTATCTTGCTGCTATACTTGCTTTGTATATGCATCAATTTGTGTTACAGGACTTTCAAGTACAGGTGCTATGTTAAATAATCAAAGTGTGCTTCTTATTATGGTTCAAGAGCACCTTACTCATATTCTTGACAAGTCAAAATTCATGAGATATGTAAAGTAAGTTGTACATGTTCATCTTATGCTTTTGGCTTCATAAGACCAAATGAGATTCTAAACATGCTTGAGGTAATGCAAAGGTATGAATGTATTTCATTATGCATTTCCCATCACTTTGAAAGATGATTTGCTTTGAAAAATAACATTTTCTTGCTGTCTCAAAAAACAACCGATTGTTTTCACGAAACAACCGATTGTTTTACCTCTGGAACATTTGAATAAAGCTGTTATGATTTCTTATGCATGATTACAACTGTTTCTTTTCTTTCATAACCCATTATGAGTCAAATATGCATTCTTTGTGCCTCTGAATTAGATCATAAAGAGATGTATTCTTTTGTTTTCCTTGAAATTCAAAGCTTTTTATGAATGGCAACCACATTGTGGTCATGGGTTGATGAATATTTGTGAATGTAATCTTTGGAACATTTGGAAGGTTTGCTCTTAAAAGAGAGAATGTGCCTACCAAATCCAACTCTTGAGCAATCATTTGACCAACTTGAATTGCTGGATGAAGAAAAGATAGGGGGAGAATGTGGTCTCCTTGCTGAAATTTATGGGGTCTATGGTACTTTGATTCTACTGCTGTCACAGCTGATACACCATAGATTTTGCTGCAATTTTATATGGTATCAAATTTGTTGCTGCAATGGTGCTGCTAAACACACAGGTTTTCTGGTTTATTGGTTGTAATGCTGCTATATGCTGATTTTCTTTGAAATTTTGCTGTTTTTATCCCTTCTTTCATTCTTTGAGAAGAAAAATAGGGGGAGAATGGTGTGTTTTATGTGTTGTGTTGCTGATACACTCTGGTATTTATGGTTTTATCATGGTTTACATTCTGCTGCTGCCATGTTATTATTCACCATTGTTCTGTGCACACAAGTCTCATTTTGGCACTGGTTTTTATGGTTATTTGACTGGTTTTTCTGCTTAAA
>NW_027174255.1:0-20995 GCF_000499845.2 Phaseolus vulgaris | reverse complement strand
TCAGAAGCCTATTTATTTTGTGGCAAGGTGTTGCAGGGCCCAGAACGAGATATCAGGCCTGGAGAAGGCTGCGCTGGCTGTGGTGTTTTCGGCGAGGAGGTTGCGCCACTACTTCCACAGTTTCACATACTTGTGTGACTGACCTGCCCATCCAGAAGGTCTTGAAGAAACTGACGTTGCGGGAAGAATGGTGAAGTGGGCAGTGGAGTTGTCAGAGTTTGACATTAAATATGAGCCCCGAGGCCCGATCAAGGGGCAAATCTTTGCAGATTTTGTGGTCGAGCTCTCATCAGAGGCGACGCGGGTTGAAGGAGACGATTTCCGTTGGGTACTCTCGGTGGATGGATCGTCGAAACAGCAGGGTAGCCGGTGCTGGATCATATTGGAAGGGCAACGGCGTGCTGATTGAGCAATCTTTGAGGTTTGCCTTTAAAGCCAGCAACAATCAAGCAGAGTATGAGGCACTGATCGCCGGGATTTTGCTGGCCAGGGAGATGGGAGCTAGGGTGCTGATGGCTAAGAGTGACTCGCTGCTAGTCACGGGCAAGATAACAGGCGAGTTCCAGGCTAAAGATCCACAAATGGCGGCTTACTTGGCGTATGTGCAGGAATTGAAGAGTTCTTTGCTCCTTTGAAGTAGTACATGTGCCAGGGAGCAGAATGCCCGAGCTGACTTGCTTGCTAAGCTCGCCAGCTCAGGCAAGGGGGTAGGCAGAGACGGTGATTCAAGAAACTCTGAAGCGCCGAGGGCATTTGTAGCAGATCACCTGGTCCTTCAGATAAGCAAGTCGACAGAGAGAGCAGCGAGAAGCCATAAGTTCTTTGACGCAGAAACTCTGAGATCGCCGAGAATTAGAGCATGTCGAGGAAGAAGGTGGACGTGATGCAGGTCTGCACCGACCGTGAGCCAGACACTTGGTAACAACAGTACAAGCGGTGCCTGGCAGATGGCCTCCTCCGCTGGATCCAACAGAGCTAGGAAGGTAAAAAAAATTCCAGCAGTACACATTGATTGATGGCGATCTGTACAGGTTTGGGTTCACTCACCCACTCCTGGAATGCATACACGGCGGAGAAGTGCACGAGAATTATGGCAGAGCTCCACGAAGGTATATGTGGAAGCCACGTCGGGGGTCGAGCTCTGGCCGCGAGGACTCTCCGTGCAGGCTACTACTGGCCATCCATGAGAGAAGATTGCAAGAATATGCCCAATGCTGTAAACAATGCCAGCAGCACGCCGATTGGCATAGGCACCTCCCGAGGAGTTGAAGTCGTCTATAGCCCTTGGCCGTTTCATACTTGGGGAATCGACATCCTGGGACCTTTCCCGCTGGCGATCAGGCAATGAAGTACTTGGTGGTGGCGATTGAGTATTTCACCAAGTGGATTGAAGCAGAACCAGTGGCCCAGATCACCGCACACAAGATCGAAGGTTTTGTATGGAAGAACATCGTGTGCCGGTTTGGAGTGCCTAAGCGCCTGGTGTCAGATAATGGGACGCAGTTTGCAAGCCACCTGTTGAAGAAGCTTTGCGAAGGGGTGGGAATTCAACAAGTGTTTGCATCCGTCGAGCACCCTCAACAAATGGCCAGGTGGAATCAGCGAATCGGGTGTTGTTGAGAGGTTTGAAGAGAAGGCTTGAGAAAGCCAAGGGAAGTTGGGCTGAGGAGGTGCCCGTATAGTCTGGGCGTACCACACCACCGAGCAGTCAGGAACCCATGAGACCCCGTTTAGCTTGGTCTATGGGTGTGATGCCATGATTCCAGTGGAGATCCAGGAGAGCTCGCCGAGATTCCAGAACTTCGTAGAGAAGATTCGAATGAAGAGAGAAGGCTGAACCTGGATCTGCTGGATGAGGTCAGGGAAGAGGCGAGGCTGAAGGCTGAGGCGGTGAAGAGGAGGATCGAGCGAAGTACAACTCAAAGGTGATGCCAAGGCAGTTCAGAGAAGGCGATCTGGTGATGAGGAAGGCCCACCAGTACGAGATGGAGAATAAACTATCACCCAAGTGGACTGGACCGTTCAGAATAACCGAGGCGCTCGGGAACGGAGCCTACCGCTTAGAAACGCTGGAAGGAGGGGCGATTCCTCGCACTTGGAACGCCACACACCTGAAGTTGTACTATAGTTAAGAGCTTTGTAAGTAAAGACAAACACAATGTTATATTACAATGTCTCTGTTAAAACAGTTTGGGGGCACTCTTTTTTCCCTAAGGAGGGTTTTTTAATGAGGCCACCCAATAAAAGAAGAGTTTTTCGAAGTATAAGGTGTTTTCAGATTGCATGTGTGCTGTTTTCAAAAGTTTTGAAGAAAGACCTTGTCATTTGTACATGATTTAAGGCAAGAAAAGCATGTCGCAGTCTTTCTAAAAAGTTTTTAAGTCCTCATCGTTTTTCGGCGATCGGAGGCACCAGTTAAAGTTTTTAAGTCCTCATCGTTTTTCGGCGATTGGAGGCATCAGTTAAGTTTTCTAAGTCCTCATCGTCTTTCGGCGATCGGAGGCACCAGATGAAAGACCTCAACGCCCTCGCGCGTTTTGAGGCAAGATAAAGTCCTCCTCGCCGTCGAGCGAGTGCAGGCGAGAAAGAGTAAAACTCCTCCTTGTTTCTGGGGGCGAGAAGATGTAACCCCTGGGGCAATGTAGAGGCACCAGTAAAAGTCCTCTGTGTTGCTGGGGGGCGAGAAGATGTAACCCCTGGGGCAATGTAGAGGAAAGTTAAAGACCTCCTCGCCGCCGAGCGAGTGCAGGCGAGAGAAAAGAAAAGGTCCTCAGTGCATCCAGGGGGGAGGAGATGTACACCCTGGGCAAGTTGAGGCACCAGATAAAGTCCTTATCGCCGTTGTGCGAGCTAAGGCCAGTTAAAGACCTCCTCGCCGCCGAGCGAGTGCAGGCGAGAGAAAGAAAAGGTCCTCAGTGCATCCAGGGGGGAGGAGATGTACACCCTGGGCAAGTTGAGGCACCAGAATAAAGTCCTTCTCGCCAAGATAAAATCCTTCTCGTCTCGAACGAGTTCAGGTATGGCGCAGAGGGTGGAAGAAGCTTGGAAGGTGGCTAAGGTAGGTTCGAAGAGAACGCCTAGTCAGCCGGTCTTTTGCTCTGAAGTTCAGGGGGGCAAAGGAAGATCCCAAAGGGCGCTTTCTACCCCCAGATAAAGAAACGATTGCCGAAGCATGAGGCTAGGAAAAGCTGATGTTACCAAGAGGTCTTGGCGATCGGGAAGAGTTTAAACGACGGCGAGAAGGTTGAAAGACTTGTTTGATAAAGCAGGTCGAGTGGGACGTTGTTTGAGCCAATGATTGAGTTACAGTTCGTTGCTTGAAGGGTATTCTTGCAATAAGGTTAGTTGCCTTAAGAATACAAGTTGTTTAAAGTGATTATTGCTTAAGTTTGAATTGGCTCGAGGCAGTTACGTCAGAAGTCGCGTTTGCAAAAATCACTAAGTTAAATCCGACAAAGTTAAACATGCAAAGAAGGCTAAAGCGCTTAAAAGGAGTCAGGGGAGAGAATATCCAAGCTTTGTGATTGAAATAAGTATCTGTTCAAAACACATATGCACGAGTTTCTATTACAAGATATATACAAGGGAAATCATAAAGTAGCAGATGAGGTGGAGTTGATTAGTCTTCAGCAGGAACGACCTTTCCATCTACTACTTCGTTGTTCAACGACACCATGCTGAGGTCGAGATCGGGGAATAGGCATGCGAATTGTTCCCGAGCGGCTTCGAATCCAGCAGCCAGAATCTAAGCAGAGTTTAGCTTAAGTTCTTCAATTTGCCTTTGAAGTTCTTCAACCTGTTTCTTGAGCTCTTTGTTCTGCTGCTCCTGCTCTTCAACCTGTTTTCGGAGTTGTTCGTTGGTCTCTTGAGCATGGAGAAGGTCGTCAGTAACCTTCTTGGATTACGTTTGAGCTTGGGCCAACTCAGCAGCCAGCTTTCCTTTCTCCTTGTTTGCCTCGGCGAGATCAGCCATGGCGTCGTCCCTCGCTTTTTCTACTTGCCCAAGTAGCTTCTCGCGGTCGATCGACCTCTGCTCCAGTTTTTGCACCCTGGCGGCGTCAGCTTGAATGTGAGCCTCCAGGTCGCTCGCCTTGGCGCGAAGAGGCACGATTTTGCTTTCCAACTCGACCTTCTCTTGGGCAAGATCGTGAACTTTGCGGCGAAGGTCAACAGCTTCCTTGCGCGCCAGCCTGAGCTCGGTATTCAGGGCATCCTCCACTCGGGAGTGTTCGATTTCTGCGAGCGTCAGGCTGAATGACATCTTCTCCACCTCGACCTTCATAGTGCTATTTTCAGTCTTGAGGTTGAAGAGATCGTCTTGAAGCCTCCTGGTGGAGCTCTCCACAGCCCTCGTTATGATCGCTGGGATATCCTCTGCTATGGTCTTCAGTTTGGCAGTCAGAGGTTCCCACATCCTTGTGACTTCAAGGGAAAGGTTTGCTGCTTGGAGAGGCGCCAGGGGGGCTTGTTGAGGGTTCTCGCCGCCACCTTCCTTAGTAGGATCTTCAGTGTTTGCTTCCTGGCGTGGCGACGGGATCGGGGATTCGGTGATTAGAATTGGAGAGGTATGAGCAACCTCATCCCCGATTGGAACGTTTCCTGCAGCTGAAGTGTTTGAAGGGGGGCCCCCTCCTGCTGACACATGTGGCGTAGAGGCGCTTGGGGGCTCCTCCAAGAAATTTGGCTCTTGGGCCTCCGCTGCAGGTGGCGCAATGGCCAGCGGAACCGCTTGGACTGGTGATGAAGGAGCTTGTGGTGTTGGCGATGAGGGAGGAGGAGCAGGCGTTGATGGTGGTGTTGAGGTTGGAAGAGGGGATGGAGCAAATGGAGAAGATGGTGCCACCCTCTTCCTTTTCGTAACGAGGCCATCCTCTGTGACCTCGTCATCCTCTTCTTCCTCCTCGTGGACGACTTGAGAGGCTTTTCGCTTAGGTCTCTTAAGGACCAGTTTCTTGCGCTGGGTGGGTTCCTTGGGCGGTGATCGCCCATGAACGATGGCCTTCTCGACCGCCGAGTTGGGCACCGTTTGGGAACCGGTTGCCAACCCGTGGTTTCGGGCGAGCGATTTGAGTTCAGCGAGCATGTTCCTGGGCAACATGTTGTCTGCAGGGGACAGAGATGCGTGGGTTAACTCAAGGAAAACAGATAAGTGCATAGTGTAATAAACAGCAAAGCAGATAATATGTGCAGGAAAAGTAAAGCCAAAGTCTTGTGCGTATCGCATAAGACGCCCAGAAGCAGTATCAGAAGCAGTATCAAAGCAACAGTTTGGATGTCCTAACCTATTTGGAATTCTAGCTGATCCTCGAAGAATTCGAAGGAGATCAAGGTGGTGGTCAGAAATGTTATATTGGCGTCCGCCACCCTCTTCCAGAAAAGACAGAGGTCTCTGTCCAATGCTCCCATGCTATCAGGACTTCTGGGCCTCCTGAAGCAGCTCTTGGACTCCTTTTTCCCCTTGTCCACCCAGTACAAGGGGAAGCCATCAAGAAGGGAGGTGTCCTTGTCGTTTGCGCGTACTTGGATGAATTTTCCCTTCCAGTCTTTGTACGATTGCTGGAAGATGGTAAAAATGGATCTCCCAGCAATCGCATTCAAGCTGACCCACAAGCGGTCTCCTGGGTGCTTGGCCTCGAAAAGGAACAAAAACACGTCCACCGACGCGGGCAACCCCAGGTGGTCGCATGTTATTTGAAAGGCTCGAACAAACGCCCAGCTGTTAGGGTGAAGCTGGGCGGCAGCAATGTTGAGCTCGGTCAGAAGTTCCCTCTCGAATCGGGTGAGAGGGAACCTGAGCTTGACCTTCTTGAAGAAAGTTGTATAGACAAAGCATAAGGGCCCGTCGGCGCTTACTTTGTCATCAGCACACACTGGCAGAGCGGCGGGGCAAGGCAGCACCATCATCTTCTCGTCGTGCTCCTTGTGAAACGATTGATAGGCCTCGTCCCCCTTAGTCAACCGCAAAACGGCTCCCGCAGTGTTCACCGACGAGGTCTCCTTCAGAAGGGTTGAGTTAGCCCAGGGGTATAGAGTTTTGAAGTCTGGCTGAGGGACGGGGGCTCCTCCAGCGTTAGATGGAGTCGCCTGAGCCAGGGCAGTTTGGGAAGATGCAGGCCTCTCAGCCTGCGAAGAGGAAGCACCACGAACTTGTGTTGAGTCGTGTGCTTGTGAAGGAAGGTTTCGCGCTGATGGAGGGGGGTTCGGGGTAATCTTGGTGCGAGTCATGATGGCAGCTGCAAAGGAAGAAGAAAGGAAAAATGATCAGGAGGGTTACAAAGGCTGACTCGATCATAGAAGGAAGGTGAAAGACGAACGAACGTGGGTTCGTTGCGACGATCGACAAAGCCCTAAGTTACGCAGAAGGAGAAATGGAAAAACGACCCACAGCGTATGCACCAGGCAGTTACAGGATGATGCGAATCGGTGAAAATGCAAGGAAACCCAGCAGATGAAGGAAAGTAATTACCTTTCGATGATCAGGAAGACGGTGAAGGGAGATGGTGATCTAGAGCGTTGAAGAACGTCGAGAGCTTTCGCAGAAGGAAGTGAGAGCGTTTGCAAGCACGAAGAAAGTGATGGAACAGTGGAGCGTAATGGGTTTAAGGGTTTTCGAAATGATTTTAGGAAGCGCTAACGGCAGATGAAGAGAGTCGTTGATGAAGCCACGTGTCGAACGATGAG
Organism: Phaseolus vulgaris; assembly: GCF_000499845.2. Lineage (NCBI taxonomy): Eukaryota > Viridiplantae > Streptophyta > Magnoliopsida > Fabales > Fabaceae > Phaseolus > Phaseolus vulgaris. Next base: position 14,314 of record NW_027174255.1, on the reverse strand, counting down.
TGAAGGGTTTGGTGGAGCGTCAGAGCAGCAGAAAGTACAATCGCTTGGAATTCTGCGTCAGTGCCACGTAGATCGGTGTTAACGAAGGCTCTTTCAGTCTTTTCGCTAGACAAGTCTTCGCTTAAGACTGGGGGGCTTGTGTACCGCCCTGGTGGTCGGGTATGATGACGTGGCATCCTGCTAAAGTGTAGGCATGTTGACAAGGCGCCAGGTTGGCAGATAGGAAGGAAGTCGGGAGGCACGTGTAGTCGCCAGTTGTTAAGTTGGCGTGTTCCGACTTCCAGCTTACCAGAATAGGCGATCGCCAGGTTGAAGATGAAGTCGCCAGATGCAGACCCAGGCGACCAAGCAGTCGGAGATCGCCAGAACAAGCACATCGCCGAAGATGAAGGAGAAGCAGATTATGAAGGCGGCCGGCGAGACCACAGGGAAGGTGTATGAAGGCCCTAACTCGCCAGTTCCAGTAGAGATCGCACTCCTAAGTTAGCTATGCACTGGGCAGTACCATGCATAAGTAACTTAGCCAAAATGAGAGCAGAAGCAGCGCCAAGTCAGGGAGCCTCCAGATGATGGCACGTGTACAGTTGGATGCAAGCCACGTGTCCAAGTCTGTAACTTCCAGGAGAGAGAAAGCCACCAGGTATATAAGAGTTCTTAACAGACTTTCTGAGGTACGCACGTTCAGTTCATACACTTTACGCTTGCGAGTGATAGAGCTGATTGTGAGAGAGGATTTGCACGGTTCTTGTTCTTAGTATTTGGTGATACCGTCACTGACTTGAGCGTCGGAGTGCGATCGGCCGCAGCGGCGCCGTGTTGTTTCTTTGCAGGTTCTTGAAATAGATCCCGGAAGGAACGGAGGTGAGAAGCGGTGCGCACGCCGATCCTTTGACGAGGCATTCTCCAGCGTTCCGGTCAACAGGCAGGATCAGAATCCTATCACAAATTGCACAAGAACTTGTTCAAGATCAAATGAACAAGAGTGCTTCGGTTGGATCTTCCACAAAGCACACCAAGAACAAATTAAAATATAAAAACAGAGACAAGTAAGGAATGAAATGACAAGATGAAATAAGAAGAACTGAAAATTAAAAGACAAGCTACTCATCTTGAAGAACCAAAAGCTCTGATACCAAATGATGGCATTTTATGTGTTCTTCTTGATCAAGTAGTAAAATGGTTGCGGAAGCAATGTGGAGTGAGCAAAGCTCCTAGAGTTGTGATGCTTTTGAGGTGCATGCTAGTATGGAATTAGGGGGTTCGGCAGCCTATGGAGAAAGTGAAGGGAGTGAAGTTTATAGCCTAGATTTCTAGGAGAGTATAGCTAGTGCACAAAATGGGCAGCATAACATACTCAAATAAACTTGTAAATACAATGAGCTAGCCTCCTATTATAGGCTAGTTGGGGACGTAATGTAGCTTAGGAAAGAACCAAATTAATCTAAATGCTAAGCCATGTGCAATCATGGCGGCACACAACCTAGTTTCTAGAGGTTTTCATAAATGCTTCCTAACTATATCCTAGTACCCCCAATGGGCTTTTTGCAAACTCAGTTACAAGTTTCTCTTATCCGTGGCCTATTTGCTTGATTTGACATTGTTGGCCATTGATTTTGAAGGTTAGACGTCTAGCTCTGGATAGAGCTCCTCTTAGGCTAGAGCTCCTACATCTAGAACGCTTACTTCATCCTTGAGCCATTGTCTTGGTCTGGTCTAGACGCTCTCCTTGGCTTGTGCTTGGCTTGCTTGGGTAGTGTGCTTGGCCTCTTCCTCATTCAGGCTGGATGGACCTCAACTCCTCAGGGGGGGCTTGTGCCAGTCTGCATGCAGTTGACACTGTTTGCATCGCTGAGCAAACCTTATGCAATTTCCTTCAGCTTTGGCCAGTAGTACCCCGCGCGAGTACTCTACTTGCCAAAGCGCGACCACCTTACGTGGCTTCCGCACACCCCCTCGTGCAGCTCAGACATGAGCTGGTGCATTGCTTCCGTGTACACAGATCTGCACAGGGTGAGAGAATCCAAATCTAAATAGGCTTCCATCTATAAGAGTAAACTTACTTGAATCCCTCTTTATTCTTTTTCCTCTGCCAGATCGAGCGGGAGTACGCCATCTCTAAGTATAGCTGGTATGGCGTCATCCAGGTGTCGGGTTCCTTCTCCGCATGGACCTCCATCGACTCATCGGTCTTTGAGGGTCGCGACTCACCTTGGTGCTCTTAGCGTTTCTTGGGTCAACGACCGATGACCGATCGTTAGACGCTCCATTGACCTGTATACATGAAGCACCTGGTTGTTCTGATACGAACGGCGCGCGGCACCTTCAGGGTCTCCTGAATGACGGTCCTCTGCTTCCCCCCTTGCTGAGCTGGCCAGCTTGCCAAGCAGGTCTGCTCGGGCATTTTGCTCTCTTGGCACGTGCCACTAACTCAAACTCGGCGAAGGACGTCTTCAGGAGCTGCACATACTCCAGGTAGGCTGCCATCTGGGATCCTTTGCTTGGAACTCCCCGTAACCTGCCCGTGACCAGTAACGAATCGCTCTTGGCCAGCAGATTTCTTGCTCCCATTTCTCTTGCTTAGCAACATTCCTGCGATCAGGGCCTCATACTCCGCCTGATTGTTGCTAGCTTTAAAGGCAAACGGAGGGACTGCTCGATCAGTACCCATTTGTTTTCCAGGATGACTCCAGCGCCGCTTCCCTGCTGATTAGAGGAGCCATCCACCGATAAACCATCGGAATCTAGCCCTTCTGCAGGTGTCGCGATTGATGATGCTCGACTACAAGTCCGCGACACCTGCCCTTGATCGGTCCTCGGGGCTCGTACTGAATATCAAATTCTGACATTCTACTGCCATTTGACCATCCTGCCTGCTACATCAGGTTTCTTCAATACGTTCTGGATAGGCAGATCAGTCATTACCACCACTGTGAAGCTGTGGAGTATGCCTGAGTCTTTTGGCTGAAAACACCACGCCAGAGCAGCCTTCTCGAGGGCTTGGTACCTCGTTTCAGGGCCTTGCAGCACTTTACTCACGAAGTAACAGGCCTCTGGGCCTGGCTCTGCTCTTGCACCAGGACCGAGTGACTGCTCTCTCCGTCACAGCAATATAGACGAAGAGGGATGCCTACCTGGGTTTTCGCAAGATTGGTGGGCTCGCCAGGTACCCCTTTAACTTGATGAAGGCCTCCTCGCACTCTTGTGTCAGAGAAATTGCTGTTGCGTTTGAGACACTGGAATATAGGTGGCCTTTCTCCCCTCCATGGACATAAACGGGACAGAGCTGCCAAGGACCGGTGAGCTGCTGCCTCCTTCACCGTCGTTAGGCTCCTCATTGCCACGATCGCCGCACACTTCTCGGTTAGCTTCGATTCCCGCTCTGTCAAGAGGAACCCAAGAACTTCCCAGCCTCCACACCGAAGATGCATTTCTCAGGGTTGAGCTTCAGCCTGTACTTGGCCATGGTGGTGAATAGCTCTTCCAGATCAGCTGCATGATGCTTCTTCTCTACGGACGTACCACCATATCATCTACATAGCGTGTACGTTCCTTCCCAGCATGGGCGAGAGGCACCCCTGTCCATGAGCCGCTGGTAGGTAGCCCCCGCATTCTTTACCCGAATGGCATGACCTTGTAGCAATAGCACGCCGTTTCGGTCATAAACGCAGTCTTGATTATCCATTGGGTGCATCCTGATCTGGTTATACCCCGAGAAAGCGTCCAAGAAGCTGAGTACTTTCCCCCGAGGCGCTATCAACTAGAGCATCTATGCTGGGTAAGGGGTAAGATCCTTGGGACGCCTTGTTGAGGTCAGTGAAGTCCACGCACATTCTCCACTTGCCGCTTGCCTTTTGAACCAGTACCACATTCGCTAGCCACTGGGGTACTGGATTTCTCTGATGTGCCCTGCGGCAAGGAGCTTCTGCGCTTCGTCGTGGATCACCTTCCTCTTTTCCTCGTTGATTTCCTTCGCCTCTGTCGCACAGGTCGAACCATGGGGTCCATCGACAGACGATGGCAGAGGAAATCGGGGTCGATCCTGGCATGTCGGATGCTGACCATGCAAAGGCATTCATGTGCTTCTCAATCACACCCATGATCAGCTTCGCTCTTCTTCAGCGAGGGATCCCCCTATCTTGAACTTTCTTCCCCCGATGTCCACTTCGACCCATCTTCAGCTGGGTGGGCCTTCTCTCGCTGGCGATGACCGCCTCGCGATCCCTGACTCGCGAGGAGTGATCGCGCCTTCCTCTCTTCTTCAAGTTGGGCTACCTGGGAGCCCCCCACCGCAGCATCTCCATCCTCCGAGGCCCTGTGTCTCCCTGACCACCGATCGCTCTTCGCGCACGCCTGGTGGTGGTTTTGTGGTGACGTGGCACACACTTCTCTTTTGCTTCAAGCTGTTCTCATAACAGCGTCTTGCCTCAGCCTGATCCGACTTGATGGTTATCACGGTCCCCTCCATCGACGGCAGCTTCAACTTCATATGCCTTGTCGAGGTATCGCGCCCAGTCTATTGAGTGTTGGCCTTCCCAACAAGACATTGTACGCAGAAGGGGCGTTCACCACCAGGTACTTTATCTTTTCAGTGCGGGGCTGTCGTTCCGTCAGTGAACGTTGTCTAGCTCGATGTATCCCGCACCTCTACCTGATCCCTGCAAAACCGTAGAGACAACCAGTATACGGTCTTACTGATCAGGGGAAACTGTAGCTTGTTTGAATGTTGGCCAGAACATGACATCGCCGAAGTTCCTTGATCTACGAGTACTCCATGCACTCGTCTTCCTGCGTGATGAGAGAAATGACCACAGGGTCGTTGTCGTGGGGACAATGTCCGTAGGTCAGCTTTCCTGAAGATAATGTCCACTTCAGGGTAATGACTCTCATTCACTGCATCTACCGCATCACCGATCGAGGTATCTCCTTCTTTGTGAAGCTGTGCATCCCCCACCAGAGAGCCTCCCGCGATCGTCTGCACTTCCCCATGACAGGGACTTCATGCTGTTGTTCTTCAGTCTGGGATCTGACGCGCGTCCCCTGCGGCTCACGTAGGTAATCTGCTAGGAAACCAGACTTCACCAACTCTGCCAGTTGGTGTCCCAGCGCCAACAGGAATGAAGTGTATGGCCAAAGGCCTGATGAAACTCACACCATTCATTCTTCTTCCTTCCAAGTACCTTATCTGTCTTCTCTGGTACTCGTAGTCTTGCTGCTACAGCAGGAAGGGCGATGAGATCGCCAATCCTACCCATGAAGTTGTATCTCGGGGGTGCGTTATTCTCCCTTGCGCGCCCCCTGCTCTGGTCTTTGCCTGGTGCATAGGGACGAGGTTTTTCCCGCACCTTCTTCCCCTCCTTGGCTCATGCACCCTTGCTTGTTGTGGCTTTCCTTGCCCTCCACGCGGTCTGGTGGTGCAGCACTTCCCTCTTCTCAGAAACCTCTGTTTCTGCCACTATGGTGCGCACCGCACGTCGTCGATCTCTGCAAAGGTGCTGGGATGGCTCCTGATGAGAGACTCGCTGAAGGGCCAGGCAGCACTCCCTTCTTAAAGCATGACCAGCATATCTTCATCTTTGCTGGGCAGTCTAACCACTTGTGCCCAAGCGGTTGAGGTAGTCCTTCAGCGACTCCCCTGGTATTGGCGCCATCGAACAGATCGTAGGACACCATGCAGGTGCCTTGTTGACGATGTATTGTTCAGTGAAGAGCTTCGAGAACTGAGAGAAAGACGTGATATGTCCTTCTGGAGGCTACGAACCACTCCATGGCGATTCCGCTGAGCGTACTCTAAACATTTTGCAGTAGACAGCGTCTGAACCCCCAGACACATATTTGGGTGTGGAACGCCGTCAGATGTGCCTCCGGGTCTTCTACCCCCTTGAACGATGCTTTACCCCACCAGGTTGGGAGGCACCATGGTTCCCATGATCTCAGGGGAGAATGGCATGGGGACGCTCTTGGAGGTGAGGGCTGCCTAGACACCCTTTCGTCAACCATGTGTTCCTCTGCGCTTGCAGCGTCCTTCTCATCCTCATTGACGCGATTCAGCTCGTCGTTCCTGCTTTGCGACGCAGCTACTCCGTCTGCATCCTCTCTTGTTCAACCTTTGACCGTTGCGGCGTTATCCTGCAGCGTGCGCACCATTTCCAGGACCTGCGCCATTGTCACAGCTCCTTCGTCAGCGGATGGCGCAGGTGATGGTTGTCTGTTTCTAGGCATCTTTCTCTATCAACGAAACTGATAAGACTCTGGTAAGTCTTTAACTGTGGTATATATGGGCAACGATTCACTCGGCCCACGGTGGGCGCCAAATGATCCTGCCGGCAACTCGAACGGGGAGGAATCGCTCCGTAGAACTCTCTGCCTGTCTACGCGACTGCGTCTTCTGCAGATCACCCTCAGAACCTTCTCTTGCTTCTCCAACGTGACCTGCAAAACACACAGACGGCGCCTCTAGCGGCCGTTTGCACTCCGACGATCAAGTTAGTCCACAGAACCACCAAAGCTAGAAAACTAGTAATGTGTGTGAAAACTCTGGCTCTCTGTTTTTCGTCCCACTTCTCTCCCTGATTCTCTCTTTTATCTCTTTCTCTGCTTTTGGGCATAACAGAATTTTGTTATGCTTTTTGGCATGTGTCAGAACCTGTTACGCTTTTCAGAGACAGTGTACCTGCAGAATCAGAGGTGTGGGTGGTCTGTGCTGTCGCGCGTCTCTGCGCTGGGCTCGCTGTCTGTACCCTTAATGGTACGGAGTGCACTTTTGTTGGACCGCACCCTCTCAGATGGTGACACGTGGAGGCCTGCAACTCACATCTACCACCACGTGTCATTTACTGGAAGGGCTCTAGCGCTTCTCTTTGTGTGCCTAAGTTACGCCCTCGCGGAGTAGCTTAGGATATTTCTTATCTGGGTAAATCGCATACTCTTAGGAGAACGTCGGTGTGGCTGGTCTAGGCACACTCACCAACGTTGCTCTCTGCGTAGGCGACTTACCCTTCACGATGCCACGCACGTAATGGGTTGAGGGAATCACCAATCACTGACTGGCTTACTAGTCCCTCAGGCCACTCTCGTGCATGATTCCTGAGGTGTGCTCATGCGAGATCCATGCGTAACGCTCTCGCTGGGAACCTCGTCCCAGTTTAACTGCGTGTAACACGAGACCCCGATACAATACACCCGATGACTGATCAGTGTTTATTCGCTTCTCGCGCTCTGCCTCCAGGCGCGAGTCTGGGAACTGGTCTGCTGGTGGCCACTTGGCTACTGACCACCGATCACCATTCTGGGTGATCTATCCCCCGACCTCTCTGCCGCCTGATCTGTCGGTGGTAACTTGGTTACGGACCACCGATCGCCCTTTGGCGATCGTCCCCCTGACTCTTTGCCACCTGGTCCACGTGTCACCCTGCGAGTGGTCACGTGGTTCTTGTTGCTGACGTCATCGACTACCGATGACCGATCGGATCAGTTTAATATTCTTTCAATAATTATAGTTGATTACAATTAATAGTCTGAAAGCAATTAGTTAAATGATACGTATTACTTGTTATTTACTTGTTTTCAGTGTTAGAAGTATGCTTTAATAATATTTAAGCATTTAACATTCACTTTCTTATAGTTTCCTGTTTTTCCTATTATTGATTGAACACTTATGTGATATCTTTGAAAACCAATTTCATGGTTAAAATTGTCTTTTGATATTTAATATCTCTTTTACAAATGTTCCGTCCGGTTGACCGGGACGTCTTCGTGCACGACCTCAACCGCAGCTGGGGTCTCCTTCCCACTGATTGCCCGCGAATTCCTGCAAAAAAAAAGGGACAAAGAGGCCCTAGCGGCCGTGTGCACTCCGACGCTCAAGTCAGCCAGCAAGAAAAACCAAAAAACTTGTCCACCCACGTATCTTGAGCACCGCGTGTGGCACTCTGAAGGTGGTAAGAGAACTGTGTATATGTGTGTGTGTTGTCTCCTTCAGGCAAAAATATTCTCCAGTCACTTGTACGTAATCCTTAAAGCACGGGCAAGCAACCAGAGAGTTTCTCGTAATTTGCCAAAGGTTCCAACCCTCTTTCCGACATTCCCCAGCGCTATTTAAACTGCCCCAGCATTTAAAGCGCTTTTTTATCTCAAACGTAACGCACTCATTAAAGCGCTTAATTACGAAACGTAGCGCATTTAAGACGTTGAAACGCTCGGGAGCCCTAATTAGTACCTGAATGCTCGAAAGGAAACTGTATTGAATATCTTTAATTACCTGGCACCTGTCTAGAGGGTGTTTCTATTCTGGCATGGCTGTCGTACACGTGGAGGGCCTCACGACGCCATGACCCCATCTGCGGGCGTTTCGCCCACTGGGGAGTCTCTACGTGTGGAGCCTCTGCTGGGGTGCTACTGCGCTAGGGGTGGCTTTTTGGGTGCCAACTCATGCCCCCAAGTATCTAGCCACTTACTCTGAGAGCGGTATCTGTCTTCCTCTCGCACCCTGCACCCGATTATCCTGGGCGTGACCTTCCTCTTGGGTCGTATCTATCCCGAAGGCGTCTCTGGGCGGCAGGGGTACTTCACGAGTCAGGCTGCCCTTCACTGGTACTATCACTATGGCCTTGAAGCCACCTTTTCCTTCTCTTATCACTTTCCGAGATATCGGGTCCTGAGGCTTCCCACGGCGTCGCTCCCTCCATGGTATTTCCTACCCATGGGTATCGGGGAACCATACTGTGATTGCCTTACCTTTACACTACTTGATCTAGCCACGCCCTGGCTAGGCGACGCCTTCACCCAGGCGACGCCTTGCCCTGGCAACGCCTTCACCCAAGCGACGCCTTGCCTTGGCGACGCCTTCACCCAGGCGACGCCTGGTCCTATCTTGGCGACGCTTCCTGCTGGCGTCTCTACACCCGGGCGACACCTTAAGTTGACTTTGACTTTCCAGTCGTTGACTTTGACTTAGTCAACGCCCTGATACGGGACGGTACAGTAGCATTTTAACACATGAAATTGTTTTTCAAAGATATCATAAGTGCTTCAATCAATTAATAGACCTTAGATTGTAAAAGAAGTATTAAACGTATCAAAATACAATTTGAACACATGAAATGGTTTTTCAAAGGTATCATAAGCGTTTGAATCAATCAATAGACCTTAAATTGTAAAAAATACGTTAAACATATGAAAACACAATTTCAACACATGAAATTGTTTTTCAAAGATATTCATTCATAAGTGTTTCAATCAATTAATAGACTAAGATTGTAAAAGAGATATTAAACATATCAAAACACAATTTTAACAAATGAAATTGGTTTATAAAGATATTCATTCATAAGTGTTTTCAATCAATTAATAGCGAAAAGAACAAGTTGCAAACATTTAGTTAAGTAATAATACGCTTGTTTTCAGTAGTTAAGATGCTTTTAAACTATTATTATACAGAACATTCACTTTCTTATAGTTTCCTAGGTTATAAAACCTTAGATTGTAAATGAGAGAAGTATTAAACGTATCATTTTAACACTTGAAATTGTTTTTCAAAGATATCATAAGTGCTTCAATCAATTAATAGACCTTAGATTGTAAAAGAAGTATTAAACGTATCAAAATACAATTTGAACACATGAAATGGTTTTTCAAAGGTATCATAAGTGTTTGAATCAATCAATAGACCTTAGATTGTAAAAAATACGTTAAACATATGAAAACACAATTTCAACACATGAAATTGTTTTTCAAAGATATTCATTCATAAGTGTTTCAATCAATTAATAGACTAAGATTGTAAAAGAGATATTAAACATATCAAAACACAATTTTAACACATGAAATTGGTTTTCAAAGATATTCATTCATAAGTGTTTTTGTACCGTCCCGTATCAGGGCGTTGACTAAGTCAAAGTCAACAACTGGAAAGTCAAAGTCAACTCAAGGTGTCGCCCAGGTGTAGAGACGCCAAGAGGAAGCGTCGCCAAGATAGGACAAGGTGTCGCCAAGGCAAGGCGTCGCCTGGGTGGAGGCGTCGCCCAGCCAGGGCGTGGCCAGATCAAACAGTGTAAAAGTAAGGCAATCACAGTATGGTTCCCCGATACCCATGGGTAGGAAATACCATGGAGGGAGCGACGCCGTGGGAAGCCTCAGGACCCGATATCTCGGGAAAGTGATAAAGAGAAGGAAAAGGTGGCTTCAAGGCCATAGTGATAATACCAGTGAAGGGCAGCCTGACTCGTGAAGTACCCCTGCAACCCCAGAGACGCCTTCGGGACAGATACGACCCAAGAGGAAGGTCACGCCAGGATAACCGGGTGCAGGGTGCGAGAGGAAGGCAGATACGCTCTCAGAGTAAGTGGCTAGATACTTGGGGGCATGAGTTGGCATCCAAAAAGCCACCCCTAGCGCAGTAGCACTCCCAAGCAGGAGGACTCACACGTAGAAACGTCCTCAGATGGGTAGAAACGCCCCCAGATGGGGTCATGGCGTCGTGAGGCCCTCCACGTGTACGACAGCCATGCCAGAATAGAAACACCCTCTAGTCAGGTGCCAGGTAATTAAAGATATTCAATACAGTTTCCCTTTCGAGCATTCTGGTACTATTAGGGCTCCCGAGCGTTTCAACGTCTTAAATGCGCTACGTTTTCGTAATTAAGCGCTTTAATGAGTGCGTTACGTTAGAGATTAAAAGCGCTTTAAGGCGCTTTAAATGCTGGGGCAGTTTAAATAGCGCTGGGAATGTCAGAAAAAGGGTTGGAACCTTTGGCAAATTTACGAGAAACTCTCTGGTTGCTTGCCCGTGCTTTGAGATTACGTACAAGTGACTGGAGAACATTTTTGCCCAAAGGAGACAACACACACACATATACACAGTTCTTTTACCACCTTCAGAGTGCCACACGCGGTGCTCAGAGACGGGGGTGATTAGTTTTGGTGTTTCTTGCTGGCTGACTTGAGCGTCGGAGTGCAAACGGCCGCTAGGGCGCCTCTTTGTCCTATTTTTTGCAGGAATTCACAGGCAATCAGTGGGACGGAGTCCTTAGCTGACGGTTGAGGTCGCGCACGAAGACGTCCCGGTCAACCGGACGGAACATTTGGCGCCCACCGTGGGCTCGATATAAAACATCAGTCCCATCACAAGTTCGAGGAAAATTTACCAAGCTACAGTAACATTTAAGGAGGTTGGAGTGACAATGGCCCCCACCAGACGAAGAGCAGCGCGCGCAGCCCCAGCAGACCTATCCATGCAGCAGGTCCTGGAAATAATGAGGGGGCTGCAGCAGGACATGGCGGATTCGAAAATGGAGCAGGAGCGCATGCAGGCAGACCTTGACGCCTCGCATGAGCGGAACGAAGAGCTCCACCGTGTGAATGAGGAGTTGCGTCAGGGCCTGAGAAACGATAGGAGGCGGCTTGGGCATGACGAGACGGAGAACCAGTCCCCACCAAGGGAGTTTTCCACTCCTTTCTCACAGGAGATCCTGGACGCAGCGATCCCGAACACGTTCGCGGGACCCAAGGTGATCTTCACCGGGATGGAGGACCCAGAGACGCACCTGGCTGCATTTCACACGCAGATGGTCCTGATAGGCGGTTCTGATGCTGCCAAGTGCAAGCTCTTCATGAGCACCCTGACCGGGATGGCTATGGACTGGTTCATTAGCCTCCCTGAGGGCCACATCACGTCTTTCCGCCAATTGTCGCGGTTATTCAGAGAACAGTACTTGGCCAACAAGGCCCCGCCGCCAGTCTCTTACGACCTGTTTGACGTGAAGCAGTATCAGGGGGAGACCCTGAAGGAGTATATCAATCGCTTCGGGGCCCAGGTCGTGAAGGTTGGTACAACAGAGGAGCCTATGATCGTGTACGCATTTGTGAAAGGCGTATGCCCCGGCCCCTTTGGAGAATCTATTATCCGCAATCGCCCTAGGACTTTCGCTGAATTACGGCATAGGGCGGTAGAGCATATTGCTTCGGAAGGGGAGGTATGTGTGAAGCGCACCAGCGTCGTGCCCTCACGCCCGAGGGGACCGGCGCGAGTTCAACCCGTCAGAGTCAATGAGACCACGACGGGGAGAAAGAAGCCAGAGGCGAGACGCCCCTACGAAGCCAGAAAGCCCCAGCCCCGGGGCCCCGCAGGAGGCGAACGCCCCGCCAGAGAAAGAGCAAGACCGGCGAGGTATAATTTCGTAGTTGAGTTGAAGGATTTGATCGCCGTACCCAACATAATTGATAATTGCCTGTCGTTGGGCTACCAGCTAGATGAGCTGGTGAGGACTGGGTTTTTGAAAGACTATGTCGCAGATTCCACCACGACCGCCACCCTGCCGCCGCCGGCAGATGAACCAGCACACGAGATGCCTGTGCTTGGCGAGGTCCACACCATTGCTGGAGGTTTTTCCGGCGGAGGACCCACCGCCTCCAGCGGAAGAAATACGCGAGGGGGTGAATTCAATCGAAGAGAGGCTCTCGGGGGAGCCTGGGAGTCAGATATTGTGTTCACAAGAAGAGACCTCCGAGATGTGGTGCCCCATGACAACGATCCCGTTGTCATCTCAGTCGTCACAGCTGGAAGGAAGGTCCACAGAGTGCTTGTTGATCAAGGAAGCTCGCAGACGTCATGTTTCTGTCGACCTTTAATAAGTTACGGTTGTCCCCTGATCTGCTAAGTCCCTATACGGGATGTTTGTATGGGTTTGGAGATAACCAGGTAGAGGTCCGGGGTACCTGGAGTTGAGGACCACGTTCACAGACGGAGAGGCCTCCCGTACAGAGAGCATTCGGTACCTCGTCGTGAACGCCAATTCTGCCTACAATATTTTGCTGGGCAGACCGGCGTTAAACCGTCAGAGTGCAGTGTCCTCCACCCGTCACATGAAGATGAAGCTACCGGACCTCAGTGCCGGGTGATAGTCATCAGGTCAAACCAGGAGGAGGCGAGGAAATGCTATGAAAAACAGCCTGAAGAAGAAGAGAGGCGTGTTTATGGTGTATGAACGTCCGCCAAGAGCGGACACGACGATGGTTGAGGCGACGCCCGTTGGGCTGACGCCCGAAGCGTCCATAGCAGAGAGGGCGAGGCCCGAGGCAGGTGTGCCAATGGGGAAGGCCCTGACGACGCGCGCCCGTAGAAAGGTGGCGCCTGTTGGAGAGGCCGGCGTCCGTCGAAGATGATAGCAGGGAGCAGCCTGCAGCTAACGCCATAGAAAGGGAGATTGGCGGCAAAGCTTTCAGGTTAGGAAGCTCGCTAAGCCCAGAAGAACAGGAAGGGTGGTAGAAGTGATTTCGCGCCACCTGGATGCCTTCGCATGGTCCGCCTCGGATATGCCAGGCATCGACCCTGATTTCCTGTGTCACCACCTCATCATGGACGCCACGGTCCGCCCGTGCGTCAGAGAAGGAGGAAGTTCAATGAGGAACGACAACAGGTGGTGAGAGACGAAACGCAGAAACTGCTGAGTGCTGGCCACATTAGGGAGATTCAGTACCCTGAGTGGCTCGCCAATGTCGTCTTGGTGAAAAGGCGAACGGAAAGTGGAGAATGTGCGTTGACTTCACGGACCTGAACAAGGCGTGCCCAAAGGATTCCTATCCGTTGCCCGCATCGACGCCTTGGTGGACAGCGCGTCCGGGCAGCAAGGTGTTAAGCTTCCTGGACGCCTTCTCAGGGTACAACCAAATCAAGATGCACCCAAGGGACGAGAGCAAAACTGCATTCATGACGGAGACATGCAGTTACTGTTATAAGGTGATGCCCTTCGGGCTGAAATGCGGGCGCCACGTGCCAGAGGCTAATGGATAAGGTCCTGGCGCCAATGCTTGGGAGGAATGTACGCTTATGTCGACGACATGGTGGTGGCGTCGCAGAGTAGGGTGCAGCACATGGCAGACCTCGAGGAGTTGTTCAACACAATATCCAAATACCGCCTCAAGTTGAACCCCGAAAAGTGTGTTTTCGGGGTAGAGGCCGGTAAGTTCTTGGGTTTTTGCTCACCGAGAGGGGAATAAAGGCGAACCCCGACAAATGTGCGGCTATTATCGCCATGCGGAGCCCGACATCGGTAAAGGAGGTGCAACAGTTGACAGGGCGGATGGCAGCGCTCTCGAGATTTGTTTCCGCCGGAGGAGAAAAGGGGCACCCGTACTTCCAGTGCCTCAAGAGAAACAGTCGCTTTGCATGGACTGATGAATGCGAAGCGGCTTTCATTAAGCTGAAGGAGTACCTGGCGACGCCTCCGGTTCTCTGCAAGCCGGTAACGGCGTGCCCCTCCGTTGTATTTTACTGTAACGAGGGCCATCAGTTCTGTGTTGGTCCAAGAGCAGGACCAGA
>NW_027174254.1:0-21012 GCF_000499845.2 Phaseolus vulgaris | reverse complement strand
TTATTTTAAAAAAATTTTAATTTTTAAAATCCAAATTAATTTATAAAAACAATTAATTGAATTTTAAAATTTATATTTTTAAAAAAAACTTACAATATTAATATAAATTCAAAAAAAAATTAATATTATATAAATAAAAAAAATATCATAAAATTATAATTTAATAATATCAAAATTTATAACTACTATTCTAATAATTCTTCCTTATCCTCAAAACATAAATAAATGTTTAAATATAAAATTGTCAAACTTTGAAAGCTTACCAATACAAAACTGCACTCATGGATTGGATTTTGTAAAATCTAATTCATATCCAATCCAAATCCAAATATTTGATTTTAAATCTAAATTCATATTTTTATAAAAAAAATTAAATTGGATTTTTAAATTAAATCTATATTTTCTAAAAACTTACTATAATATTAATATGTAAATAAATTAATATCATATAAATATTAAGAAAATATAATAAAATTATAATTTAATAATACTAAAAATTAACATTATAGTTTCAGTGATACAGAAAAAAATAATTGTATACAATTACAAACTAGACATAAAATTGGTGATTTTTTTTTAATTTTATTGCTAAAGTAATGAGTGTAAAAATCAACCATTGAATTATATTTTACTGTATAGAATATCCTTTAAATGTAAATATATTTTTTTGATAATTTTGTTTGGTATATTACTGTTTGCTTATGGTCCCTAAGGGTGGTCATGGATTGGATTTTAGAAAATCCAATCCAAATCTAAATATTTGGATCAGATTTTAAATCCAAATCCATATCTTTTTATAAAACCAATTTGGATTTTATAAATCTAAATCCAAATATTTGGAATGGATTTAAAATCCAAATCCATATTTTTATAAAAAAAATTAAATTAGATTTTAAATTCAAATTCATATTTAAAAAAATTAACATAATATTAAATAGTTATATGTAAAAAAGTTTAATATTATAAAAACATTAAATAAATATAATAAAATTATAATTTAATAATACCAAAATTTAAAGATAACATATTCCATAAATTCTTAACATTCAAAGTATATCTACCTATAATACTTTAATTAATCTTGAATTTATTTTAAAAAATTAGAACCTTTAAATGTTCATTTAAATTTGATTAATTTTAACAAAATTTTTCAGTTGAATTACTTTCTTTAGTTGACTTGAAATTTTGACTTTTGAAAATGGTTGTAATTGCCTTATATATATATATATATATATATATATATATTATAATATATTAAACTTACATAAAAACATGTACTGTACTAAAAAAAATAGAAAATGGCAATGTGATGCGTGGAAAAAGAAAATAAATGACCTTCATTGCTTTGTTATAGAGTCTGAGTAAGAAGTAATTTGGATTGGGAATTTGGATTTTCCATTTTTTTAAATCTGTATAACTAAAATGGAAATCTGATCTGGAATGTTATAAAATGTGGATTAAAATAAAAACCAGATTTTAGATAAATGGATTTTTAGTGGAGCAAAACAATGCAAAAAAATAGAGCAGTTTGGTTTAATCAGATTTTTTGCCCACCCTTATTCTTAAGTAACTTGAAACAAAGGGAATATTTTAAAGTTGAGGTATGCCTTATGTTGCCTATGGGAATATTTTAAAGTTGAGGTAATGCCTTGTGTTGTTAGTGGACAATAAATTTTATTCTCAACTCGTCATCATAATCTTTCTTTTATTTATATACATGTGACATGTGCTCTGAATCTTTATTTTGGGATCAAGATTTCTTCAGAACAAATTAACTGAATTTGTTAATGGAAAACAAAATCGTATTGTGTTTGGTTATTTTTTTAATCTTAGAACAAATTACTATTGTTTTTAATCATATAAACAAGTTGAAAATTTCTATATAGTAAGAGAAAATTATTTATAACGGAACATGATACTTTATTTTAAAATTAGGAAAAAGAAAAGTTGAAAAAATATAATAAAAAATAAATAAATGAGAACCGTTAAAATTTTTTTTTTTTAAGTTCTTTATATAATTGTCTTCCACCTTTCAAGAAACTTTTGTCCCATTTTTCTCTCAAATAAAAGAGAAAGTAAATTACTACCAGTTTTTCTCTTCCTTGTTAACTATACAAAACAAAACAGTGACACAAATAACTAAAACCTATGTAATCTCAGAAAGTGAATAATAAAACAGTTCCTACTAAATAACATTTTTCGGCTATGATTCTTGATGATGATCATTTGTTTCATCATTATGAACACTTCCTTAATCAGATTCCTAACATATAAAAATAGTTATAATAAATAACATTCCAATTATAATATAAAATATATATTAATTTAATTATAATAACAATTTTGTACAAAAGAAAACCATCATTGTCTTTATTTCATTAACTTGTAATATTAATATAGAAACCTAGTTTAGAACACAAAAGGAATGAAATTAATCACTTGCCATCATAACAATGTTGCCAAATCAAATCGGTCAACACCATAGTAAAAATTAAAATAGAATAATATACAATTGAGAATAAAAAAAGTAAATAATTAATTAATAAAAGATAATATATACAGGTTAGCAACAAAAACAAACACAGAGTTCAATTGAGCGAAGCAAATGCTTAAGGAGCAGAGGGGGACCTAAAGATACTATTGGGCCATCAGAGAAGTTATCAACACAGAATTCAACTTTTCTGATTCCTTGTGTTTAAAGAAGTGAGATTTCATAAAATACCTTTCAGGAAAGGCTTCAGTATTAATGGTAAGCTACAGATAGAGAATTCAATCCAAAGTAGACACAAGAGTCAAAGACAGAATGGTAAAAGGTCAATTCTGTCTTTTGAGCACTCCACAAGACGTATGAAAAGGGAAAAATACACGCAACAGACCATACTATAATCCCTCTCAGCAACAACACCCCTTGACTAAATGACAAAAATACCCTTCCAAAACAAACATTTTTCACCTTCACACGAATAAAAATTTGAGAAAACGAGTGAAACTCTTTAATTAGCCAAAATATTTTAGCCCCCATCCAGAGACCCTCTTCAGTTGCAGGAAAACGAATTTCACAAAAATAGCATGAGGCCAAAAAAAAAGAAAAATAACATCCACGTGAAATGAAAAACACATAGAAAGCACACAAACCATAAGTCCTCTGGAAATTGCATGCGTGAAAAGTGATGAAAATGACCATCAATTATCGTCAGCCCAGGTCAAATGTATTTAGGTATTAGATTTATTAAGTTTTTGACAGAAATATATTGACATATTTCTTAGTTTTTTGGAAAATATATATTATACACTATATTTTGGCCAAACTGTTTATTTTTTCCCTAATTGCTAGACACCAACTCTGTACTTATGGCCAACTCCAAAAACTATGCATTTATAAAAATCTCACTACAAAAAAATGTTCTAATAATAACTAATCAAGAAACTAAAAATATTAGTTTATACAGAAACTAATTTATATACCATTTTATAAACTAAAAATTATTGAATACTAAAATATTATTGGTAAAAAGTTATAATATAATTAAATACTATATTTTTTATTGCTAATAATAAAAATAAAATAAAAATAAAATTGTTTTAAATTGCTAATAATAAAAATAAAATTGTTTTTAAAGATATTTCTTTTCTCTTATTAAGATATAATTGGAAACCATTTTTAAGTCACTTTTACTTTATTTTAATTAATTTTAATGACTAATTTTTGGTTTATAAAAATAATAAATTAGAAACTAATTTTTTAGTTTCTAATCATCATATAATTAGATACTTAATTTTTAGTCATTATTATTTAAATTTAGATACTAAAAGTTTAGAGTGATTAAATTTTATAAAACTAATTATTAATTTATAAAAATTTTAAATTAATATGAATAAATTTACTAATTATTAATTTTAGTATAATATTAAAATAATTAATAACAATTTAACAATTACATTTAAAATAATACTTTAACTTTTTAATTTTATTTAAACATAAAATTATATTAATAATAAATTCAAAATATTATTTAAATTAAAAATAACCTGATTCTTTTTCTTTTTAATATTTGCTTTTTCTTTTAGTTTAGCTCACATATCCAAGTAACCTGATTCTTTAATTATCATGTTAAAACATGATAATATTCTATTGGTATGAATATTTTATTGATGTTAACACTATAAGTATAAAGAGTATAAAGAAGAAAAGTATAAATTTTTCTATTTTCTATGTTTTTCTCCACCTGATATTAATTAGTGATATTCTTTTGTTCATGATATCTCGTGATACATTTAGGCTATTTTTTTTCCTATTTAAACAGTAATAGCTACACTCTTGAAGAATGCATAAGTTATGAATAGATATAGAGAAAATGATCCATTGAAGAATATTAAATTTTTTCAATAACTCACTACTTATTATTATATTTTTTTCATTTCTAATAAAAAGAAGTGGCAGTTGATGCCACTAAGCATAAGGTTATAAATAAATATAAAATATGAAAGATTTGAGTTGACGAATTTTATAAATTTATTTTAAAATTAGTGAACTTAAATCTATAAATAAATAAAAATATTAAAGAGTAAGTAGGTAAATAAAATAATATTTTATAATAAATTATATTATTTAGAGACCAATATAGTGACAATTTTTTGGTATTTATATATTTGGTCACTAAATAAGTTTCTATATTTTGGTTACTAAATTAGTTTCAATGAAATTGGTTGTTAATTTGGTTTCTATATAATTGGTCACTAAATTAGTTTCTATATATTTGGTCACTTAATTAGTTTCTATATATTTGGTCACTAAATTGGTTTTTATTTAATGATAACTAAATTGGTTTATAAATTAGAATCTAAATTGGTATCTAAAATTAGCGACCATAATTTTAGCCACTTAAAACTATTAGTTTCTAAATTAGTCTCTAATTAAGCTAGTGACTAATTTTGTCATTTTAGAAACAAAAAATTTAGTTTCTAAAAACACTTTTTTTTAGTGATTTTTTTTAATCTTATTCTAATTAATAATAGTATAATGTTATGCAAAAAAAATGCATAAATTTGTTGGTCATTTAAGTTTTGCTCCTTTTTAATCCAAAGATATCTCTTATTTATATATATATATATAGTTATAATTAATAAATTGTATGTATTATTTTCTTTCTATATAGATTTCTTACTCATAATTTTTTTTGAGACATTGATTTTTATACACGGTCACTTAACATGTACATGCTTGGAGTGATAAGGAAAAAAATTCTCATGAAAAAGAATATTTCTGGATAAATCTATTTCGTGATTTTTGAGGTTTAAAAAGAGGAAACATTTTGTATTAGGTTTAAAATCGAGAAAAAATCCAGGAATAACACGATTGTCCAGTTTTTTCTATGAGAAAGAATGGTAGACATATAGACCAACTTTGTTGAAGACATATAGACCAACCACAACATCAACTGTACCAATCTTGTCTTTGGTTATAAAATTATGTATTAAACACTCAGTAGAAGAGAAAATAAGCCCACATTTAAGTGATGTAGTCAATCGAGATATAGAAATCAAGTTAAAGGAAAAATTTGGCACATATAAGACATTTTTCAGAACAAATTTATTGTTGAAAAAGACTGTACCAGAATAGGCGGCAGTGACAAAATTTCCATTAGGAAGTTTAATAATAATGGGTTTAAATAGGATTATATGATGTAAAATTAGATATGTCAAAACAAACATGATCTGTTGCACCGGAATCTAAAATCCAAGCATGCTTATTATTTGTTAAGATTACCTGTTATAGCAAAATTTTGATCCTAAGGATCGGCAGAAATGGAACCAACCTGGTTCACTTGTGCTTGACTGTTTGAGACACTTACATTCTTCAAAAAATCTTAAATACGAGAGGATGGAGATACGAGAGGAGTCGCATGGTTTTCACTCGGGTGCAAGTACAAGAAGTTCTGAGCGAGATTGTCACTTTGAGTGGGATTTTTATTTTGGTTAGGGTTAGGGTTTTCGTTTTGATTGGGTTTTTATGTAGCCATTGAAACCAGTCCTTCAAAACTGCACAAATAAAAAACAAAACATTAGTCAAAAGAAGAAGAAAGGATCAAAAGATTTGTGGAAGAACAAAATATCAAGAATGAAGAAGGGATCAAAGTGCGCGCTGTTGGGTTTAATAGTGCCAAAGTTCAAGAGGGGGGTGAATTGACCTTTTAAAACTTTCTCGCAGAAACAGTGTTTAACACAGTTTTACAGAAAATAAATCGATTTATGTAAAAATGAACAGATTTATTTCAGCACTGTTTTTGTTTAAAAAGCTTTTAATTCAGCAAGGTTAATCACAAGATTATGCAGTGAGAATTTCCAGCAGCACACACACAAATATCAGATTTGAAAAAACAGTGAAACACAAAACAGCAAGCTTCAATTTCAAGCAAGTGATTAAGGTTCAATTGATAGCATGCTAATTAATTGAGTGACCTTTGCAAACAACCTGTTCCAGTGGCTTTTAACAGACTATGAATGTTCTTCTTGATTGGGTTTTTATGTAGCCATTGAAACCAGTCCTTCAAAACTGCACAAATAAAAAAAAAACATTAGTCAAAAGAAGAAGAAAAGGATCAAAAGATTTGTGGAAGAACAAAATATCAAGAATGAAGAAGGGATCAAAGTGCGCGCTGTTGGGTTTAATAGTGCCAAAGTTCAAGAGGGGGGTGAATTGACCTTTTAAAACTTTCTCGCAGAAACAGTGTTTAACACAGTTTTACAGAAAATAAATCGATTTATGTAAAAATGAACAGATTTATTTCAGCACTGTTTTTGTTTAAAAAGCTTTTAATTCAGCAAGGTTAATCACAAGATTGTGCAGTGAGAATTTCCAGCAGCACACACAAATATCAGATTTGAAAAAAACAGTGAAACACAAAACAGCAAGCTTCAATTTCAAGCAAGTGATTAAGGTTCAATTGATAGCATGCTAATTAATTGAGTGACCTTTGCAAACAACCTGTTCCAGTGGCTTTTAACAGACTATGAATGTTCTTCTTGATGTCAAGCAATTTTCCAGAAATTAAGAACAATGAATCACAGAACAGCAAGCTTCAACTTTCAGCAATTGTTTAAGGTTCAATTAATAGCTTTAACAGTTTCTTGAGCAGCCTATTTTAGTCAATGTGTTCCAATGACTTTTAGCAGATTATATATGTTCTTATCATATTCAAACAGCTTTTTCAGAAATCAAGAACAGTATGCACAGTGCCCAGAAAGAACAGATTTATTTTCAATTGAACATATTTATTTCTTTGTTGTTTTACCAATTATGCAGAAACGAAATTGCAGAGAGTGAGAGAGAATGAACACAAGCAGTTATACTGGTTCACTCAACCTGAGCTACATCCAGTCTTCACCAACAACAGGTGGAAATCACTAAAACACAGTACAATCAAGTACACTTCCCACTGTTCTTGAAACCTACAAGAACTTAGGTACTCTTGCTGAAAAAACCTATTTCAGCACACACACATACCCACTCTCCAAGAACACCTATTAAGAAGAGGGTTCAACCAAACTATTACAAGTAATAAGAAGTGAAACGACTACACCTGATTGAGGTAACAAAGATCAGCCTTAAACCAGTAGGCAAGATTGCTAGAACAGTAGCTGCACCTCACACCAAGCTTTTGGAACCAAATCAAGAACAAACACTTTGTGATTTTTGAAATCTTTGAAGAACAAATGCTAATCCTTTGAAAACACTTAACTCTCTGCTGTTAACACTTGTTTTTGCAAATGTATGAATTGTTTGAATCGTTATTAAACTCATAAACAAATTTGCATTTTATAGAAAGCCAGCTTATAACAGATATTTGAAAAACAGTTAAAGCTGTTATAAAATGAACCAATTGAAAATAAAATGAACAGATTTATTTTCAAAAAGCAGTTAGAGAATCTGTTAAGTGAGGAGACTTAGTCAACCATTCTGGTGCAGAGATAAAACTGAAAACGTTTAAGCTTGTCATGGCACCAGAGAGAAAAAGAATCTATTCATTTACAGATGAACAGATTTATTTTTCAAAACGAAAACAGAGAAAGTTTAACTATTTAAAACTCAGTCGTTTTGAAAGGTAGAAGACTTAGTCAAAATACCTGATGCACAAAATCTAATTTTCACAAGACATAGCCAAGGCATCAGTGTAAAAATGAATCTGTTTATTTAGAAAAGAACAGATTTATTTTTCTGCAGTAAACGTGTTTTTTGTAAAACATGTGAAAAACAGTTTAAGAAAACTTATGCTTGTTCTTATCACATGGCCAGTGGTTATGAGGTGAGTTACTCAGCAAAAAGCCCACTCTTAGACAACCTCTAAGCACTACCTAAGACATACTTAAAGCAAAGCAAAATACAAATGAAATGTACAAATAAGTCTTCATCAAACACAACATATAAGCCTTCATCAAACACAATCTTGAAGGGGCAGCAACCATCTTCACCACGCGCAACAGAGTTATTCACAATGAAGAGCTCTGATACCATATTACAAGATATCGATGGCAATTACAAAAAAGAGAAAAAGAAGCTTTGGTGATTTTGTAGGAAGCAATGAAGCAGAGAAGAACAGATAAGAATGGAGAAGAACATATAAGAACAGAGAAGGAGAGGAAACGTTGAAAAGAAACCTGAAATCTGTTATATTATTAAAATAAAAGAGTGAAGTTGTCTCATATACATGGGGGTGAAGAGAAAGAAAAAACTAACTGGACCTATGAATAAAAACATATTACATATAAGCCCAACAGGAAATAAAACAATATTTAATATTTTATCATCGTTGGCTCCAATTCTAGTCCCCACATACCTCTGCCTGTATGGGGCATTGATCTCTTCACTACAATCTACACACACAAGCCCTATCCATTTCTAATTTTTATTTTAAATCCTATACTGTTAATAACGAGTAACCATTGTATTATTTACTTGGGGCCAATATGATGTCGATATTGATTAGATAGAATTTGTATCTATTGCCTTTAATCTCCCATTACAAGAAAACTTCATTGCTGAAATAGAACTAAGAAATGAGAGTAAGAAATGTAGAGAAAAAAACCTTCTCTTCCTCCTGCAACAAGCAAACACTCACAACACCCAAGTGATTCCTACCCTCCATCTCCTCACTTATACTAATTTCCCTGTCAGTGATGTAACTAATTTCAGAATCCCTCATTCCTCTCCCTTGCAGCCATGTCCTGATTGAGTGTTTGTCAGGATCTGTCATAACAAAATTATCTCTATCATTTTGTATACATCTCTTAATCTCAAGTCTTCATCCTTAAGAACTTAAGCTAAGTCAAACATGTGTTAATTCTCTCATACCATTAGTCTCCTTTGGGATAATCTTATTTCTCTACCATTAGTCTCTCATACCATCACAGTAGACTTCAATGAATTGTTCTTTAATCTTAATAGTAATAATAAAATTCTCTAGCCAGAGTCTAGGAGTTTTTCAATTTGCTAGGTAGTACAACTTGGTCCATTGGACCGTTGGATATAAGTTGACTTGAAATCATAATGTACCATGCCTCAGACATTACTCTCAAGCTCTTGAAAAAGTGCTACCTCACTGTGGCTGCTCAACTTCTTTTTCCCAAAGCTATGGTTGAGAGTTTCTCTAGGTTACCTTAGACCATATTTCTCATGCTAACTACTATTATGTGGTGTTCAATGAGAATGATAGAAATAAAGGTGTTGTGCTTGACTTTAATGAAGCAAGGGACATGTGTTTTCACTTCAACCAAATTTTTATAAACAATTATGAGAGTTAATGAGCATTGTCTTTAGCCTAGACTGAAGGGTATGCAATGCATATATTATAATTAGTTGATATTGCAGACTAAAGCTTATGTCAATATAAGGGGAAGAAGATATGGGGTTTGCTAGTGGGTGATGGTGTCACACCCTTTCAGTTATTTTCCTTTTCTAAATTATTGAGATTAATAGTTCATTGACTTTTCTCTCCTCAAATGTTAGGGAAGCGGCTAATAGAAAAGACAATGTCACACCTAAGAAGGTTTTCAAGAAACATTACCCTTTCCTTTTTAATATTTTGGACACCTGGTCAATAGGGTTATAGCCATTGTTCCCTGTTGTTAAGTGTGTAGTATTTGGTTTGACATCTGAAGTTTTCTAATGTGAAAAATGGAAGCTATTTGAAAAATAGTGAATAACTTGATCTAAAACTAAATCAAACATGTGGTAATTCTCTCATACCATTAGTCTACTTTCGATTAATCTTATTTCTCTGCCAACTACTGTTTCAAGGTATAGCGCCGTCACAACATTCAATTGAATTGTTTTTAATCTTTTAATAATAATAATAATAAAATTCTCTAGCAGAGTCTATTAAAACTCCCCTTTATAACCAATAACTTCATCAACTTATTGGATTCAATAATGTCAAAGTTCAAGGGGGGGGGGAATTGAGCTTTTAAAACTTTTGCAGAGATTCAAATTTCATCACAGTACACAGAAAATAAATCGATTTATTTAGCAATGAACAAATTTATTTTTAAACTGTATATGTACTTTAAGGCGTTTTATCTCAGTTGAAAGATTTTTTATTTTAAGATTGAGTTAGATGATTTGCAGGCAAAGATCAAATTGATTTACACAGAATAAAACCAATGCTTATTCACAATCTTTGAATCAAATTGATCACAATCTTTGAATACAAAATCAATGTTTGTTTTAAAACACTTAAAAGATTGAATTAACTTTGACAAAACATGAATTTCAATTATGTTTCACAGCTCATACAGATCTACACAAAAATCCATCAGAGGGTTTTTCCAGAAACACAAGAACAGTAGAAACGTACCCAGAAAAAACAGATTCAAATATAATTGAATAGATTTATTTCTTGACAGATCAGTTTATTCAGCAGTTTATTAAGTGCAGGGATTAAGAGAGAATGAACACAAAAAAATTATACTGGTTCACTCAAATGAGCTACATCCAGTCTTCACCTAATCCAAGGTGAAATTCACTAAACACAATTCAAAACAATTACAAAACCATTGTTCTTGAAACCTACCAGAATATGGCACACCTTGCTGAAAAACACTATTCCAACACACACAACTCTTCAAGAAACCCTATCAAGAAGAGTTTACAACCACACTTTACAAGGAATTGAAGAAAGAAACGAATACACCTGATAGAGAATGCAGAAATCTGCCTTAACCAGTAGAACAGATTGCTCACACAGTGACAACACCTGTAACCAAGCCTTAGAACCAACCAAGAACAAGCACACTTTGTGATTTGGAAAATCTTTCAAGAACTCGTGCTAATCCTCTGAAATCTCTTATTTCTCTGTTGTAAAACTTGTTTTCTCATTCATTTGATCAACTTTAAAAGCAGAACAACTCTCTTTTTATAGAAAAACATTATAACAATTTCAAAAACAGTTAAAGTTGTTATAAAAAGAACAGATTGAAAATAAAATGAACAGATTTATTTTCAAAGCAGTTAGAGAATCTGTTATATGAAGGAGACTTAGTCAAACTCCCTGGTGCAAGGATAAAACGAAAAAAGCCTTTTAAGAAAACATGGCACCAGACTAAAAAGAATCTATTCATTTACAGAAAGAAAGATTTATTTTCAAAACGATAACAGAAACTTTTAACAAGTGAAACACAGTCGTTTTGATGGAATGAAGACTTAGTCAAAATACTTGATGCACAAAACATGATTTTCAAAAACTTAATCAATGCATCAGTTTAAGAAAAGAATCTATTTATTTAGAAAAGAACAGATTCATTTTTATGCAGTAAGGATATTTTGCAAAACATGTGAAAAACAGTTTCATAAAATGTGCTTGCTCTTATCACATGGTCAGGGGTTAAGAGGTGAGTTACCTAGCAAAAAGCCTACTCTAAACAACCTCTAAACTATACCTAAGACATTCTTAAAGCAAATGTAAATACAAGAAATTTACACAAATGGCTTCATCAAACACATGTCTTGAAGGGCAACAACCATCTTCAACAATCTCCCCCTGTTTGATGGAGACAAATCCCCATAGCTCTGTTGCTTTAAGAACCTGTACTGCACCAAATACCAAACTAAAAGTTGAAACAATGCATAACATGTGAATCAGTTTTAAGGTGCAGAATGTAACTTCCTGTTTCACCTAGCTTCACCTAGCATGGTGAGCTATTTTTCTCCCCTTTGGATTCATCAAACAACATTTAAGCATAGAGAAAGATAAAAACAAAAGATAACACAACCATAACAGTCCAGAAACAAATACAAATTGTTCAACATTACAAAATATAAACTGATAAAGAAAGCATGGAAAGCAAGATACTTCTAATCTTTGTAGTATAATTCTGCAAGCTGCAACTGAACTCCTTCAATTTGATCATCAAGGTGCTGAAACCTTGCTTGAGTTGTCTCAAAGTAGCCCTCTGTTCTGCTGTCATGGCATCAAGGCGATACAGAACTGCCTCTCAAACATGGATAAGGGTTCACCTCTGTATTCTGGAGTTTGATAGGCAACAATAGCATTTTGATGAGTTGCAGCAGCTCTTCATGCATTGATTGTGAGCAGGTGAATCTCCTCTGATTTCTACAGATGGAGAACTCATCCTTTGACTTCCAGCATGATCAGCAGATGGCTCTTGCTGTAGGAGTGATGGATAACATAGCAGGTGTTCTGCAGCTTGAACATTGTCATCTTCCATGGGAACAACCTCATCTCCATCTTCATTGTTGAGATTTGAGGCTCCATGTTCTTCTTGAGGATTTTGCCTTTGAGAAACAGTCCTCCACTTTATGAAACCCCATTTTTGAGAGTTGAGTTATCAATCTCACTTACAGCTTTGATGGTTTCATTTCGCTCATTAGAAGTGTCAATGCCAAAGTAGTCAATTAATTTTGAAACAAGAATAGCATAAGGAAAGCGATAATCAGTTAATCTTTTGGATTTCAGCATATGCTCATTGATGATATACACCCAGTTAACCTTGATCAGATTCATGATGCAGTATAAAGGATTAAATCCTCTTCATGTAGAACAACATGATTTGTACCTCTAGGGATGAGCTGCCATGCATGATGTAGGCAACTAGACGTGGAGTTAGGTTCAGATTACCTGCATGGAACTGTTATACTCTGGGCAGGGTTTCATACACAACTTCTGTAATATTGAATTTTGTTGAACTCCTGAATCCCTTGTGTTCCCTTTTCCAACCTTTAGACCAAATATTTTATTCCAGCCACTGAATTCCAGACTTCACTTTGACCTTCATTTTGATCCTTTCACATAGGATACAATGTTCTTTCCATCCAAGTTAGATTTGTGTAAAACACCTTAACCAAGTCAGGATATACATTACCAGTTAATTCCAACAGCTTTTTCAGTTTTTATGCTTCAGTGCAGACCTTGTTTCAGCCAGTTTCAGATTTCAGCCAGGAAAATCCAGCACCTTGGGTATGTTATCTGTTTTTGCTCATCTCGTGAATGTAGGCATTGATCCCTTCTCTCTCCAGCAACCAGCTTTCCAGAACTCCTTGAAAGTGCTTTGCCTATCCTGGTTTTTCTTTTTCTGTCTTGAAGAGGAAGCCATGGTTGAACCAGAATTTCTTTGATTCAAATGATGGTCAGCCAATGTGGGTAGCAATTTTACACAGATTTATATTGAAAATGAATGGTTGATGGAGCAGTTAAGAACAGATATGCACGAGGATTTTATTCTCTGAAATGTGCAGAGAATCTTTGAAAAGGTGCAGCAAATATTTGGGGTCACGATGCACACATATCACACCTTAATTGAGCAGCCAATGCATCAAATCGGTTACATAACCATGACCAAAACCGTCAAAGGTACAGTGGTTAATACCCACTAAGTCAGTCAATCAGTCAAAGATCAAATTTCTCTTTCCTAGTCATCAAAGCATATCAGTACCAAAAAAAAACATTTAATTGCAAATAAACAAGATTTAATTTTTCACTGCGAGGCACAATTAACATTTATAATTCCCAATTCATTAAGCAGAAAATTAAACCTATCTTTAGCCAATGGTTTTGTAAACAAATCTGCAAGCTGTAAATCTGTACCAATGAACTTAATCTCACATGTTCCATTTGATATGTGTTCCCTTAGAAAGTGATGCCTAATTTCAATGTGTTTGGTTCTTGAATGCATGACAGATTTTTGGTTAAGTTGATGGCACTTGTGTTATCACACAGCAAAGGTATATGGTTAAGTAAGATACCAAAGTCATTCAATTGTTGTCTTAGCCATATGGTTTGAGCACAGCAACTCCCTGCTGCAATGTACTCTGCTTCAGCAGTGGAGAGAGCAACACATGCCTGTTTTTTGCATTGCCATGAGATCAAGCTTGATCCAAGCAAGTGACAGGTACCACTGGTGCTCTTCCTATCAATTTTGCAACCTGCAAAGTCTGAATCAGAATAGCCAGTCAAACTTAATGAAATGTTACCTGGATACCACAAGCCAACTTCTTTAGTTCCTTGCAAATATTTCAGAATCCTTTTGGCAGCATTGAAGTGTGATTCTTTAGGAGCAGATTGAAACCGAGCACACATGCACACTGCAAACATTATGTCAGGCCTGCTGGCAGTGAGATACAGTAGAGATCCTATGAGTCCTCTGTATTTGTTTCATCAACAGGAATTCCAGCTTCATCATGATCCAAGTGACAGCTAGTTGAGAAGGGTGTGCTGATTGGTTTGCACTTGTCCATTTCAAATTTCTCAGCAGATCCTTGCAATACTTGGCTTGATTCAAGAAATGCCATCCTTGAGTTGTTTGACCTGCAAGCCTAGAAAATAGTTCAACTCACCCATCATTGACATTTCAAACTCACTCTTCATGATTTCCACAAAAGTTTCACACAATTCTCCATTGTTTGATCCAAAATGATGTCATCCACATATACTTGTACTAGAATTGTGTCATCCCTTTCTTCTTAATGAACAAGGTCTTATCTGATGTGCCTCTGTCATAGCCTTGTGAGGTAGGAAATCACTTAGCCTCTCATACCATTGCCTAGGAGCTTGCTTGAGCCCATAGAGAGCCTTTTTGAGTTTGAACACATGTCCTGGATGTGATGGTCTTCAAAACCTGGTGGTTGTGAAACAAATACCTCTTCATTTATATAACCATTCAAGAAGGCACTCTTCACATCCATTTGGAATAGCTTGAACCCTTTGATGCAGGAGAAGGCAAGTAGCAATCTAACAGCTTCTAGCCGAGCCACTGGTGCATATGTTCATCATAGTCTATTCCTTCTTCTTGATTATACCCTTTAGCCACTAGCTAGCCTTATTTCTGGTAATCACCCCATGCTCATCCATCTTGTTTCTGAATACCCATTTTGTTCCAATGATTTCATTTCAGGTATTCTAGGAACAAGAGTCCATACCTCATTCAGAGCAAATTGATTCAGTTCCTCTTGCATGGCCAGAATCCAGTTACTGTCCTTGAGGGCTTCATTCAGATTTTTGGGTTCCACTTGAGATACAAAGGCCATTGTTCACAGAAGTTATTCAGGATTTCCTAGTTGATACTCCTTTCTCAATGTTCCCAATGACATTATCAAGGGTTAGGTCTCTTGGGGTTTTCCATTCTTTTGGCAAACCTGCAGAACAGTAGGTTCTTGCAGCATGTGAGTCAGCAGTATCAATATGAATCGATTCATTTTGATTTAAAACAGATTTAAATTCATCACATTCAAGGTCATCTGCAGCAGTTTTAGATATGCTATGATCAGCTTCATCAAATACAACATGCATTGATTCTTCTACTATGAGCAATCTTTTATTGAAGACTCTATATGCATGACCATTCAAAGCATAACCAATGTGCACACCTTCATCAGATTTAGCATCAAACTTACCAAATTCTCTTTGCCATTATTCAATACAAAGCATTTACACCCAAACACTCTAAGGTGACTCACACTAGGTTTCCTGCCCTTATACAATTCATATGGTGTTTTTTAAGAATGGTCTAATTAAGGTTCTGTTTAACACATAAGCTGCAGTATAGACTGCATCTGCCCAAAAATACTTAGGAAGCTTAGATTCATTTAACATAGTTCTAGCTAGTTCCTCTAATGATCTGTTTTTCCTTTCAACTACACCATTTTGTTGGGGAGTCCTAGGGGCTGAAAAGGTATGTGATATCCCATGTTTCACAAACCTCTCAAATCTAGCATTTGAAACTCCCCCCATGATCACTTCGAATTGATTTTATGCAGCAACCATTTTCATTTGTAAAACCTTTGCTAATTTCTTAAAAGCATTGTAAGCATCATTTTTATGTGCAAGAAAAAAGTCCATGTAAATCTAGAGTAGTCATCCACAACAACTAAAGCATACAAATTTCCAGCCAAGCTAGCAACTCTAGAGGGTCCAAATAAGTCCATATGCAATACATCCAATGGATTTTTTGTAGAAACAATGTCTTTGAATTGAAAGAGGATCTGATTTGTTTACCTTTCACACAAGCATCACAGAGCCTGTTATCCTGAAATTTAATGTTAGGTAAACCAGAAACAAGATCTTTAGATTTCAATTTATTTAAGTGATTAGTGTGTATGTGAGCTAACCTCCTGTGCCACAGCCAAGACTCATCACTTCTAGACAGTAAACACTCATTTGAAGAGTTAGTTTCCATATATCCAAGAGATATATGTTATTCACTCTCTTACCAGTAAACAACACCTTACCAGAGGAGTCACTTGAGATTGTGCAGCCATTTGACTTGAAGTTCACCTTGTATCCTTTGTCACAAGTTGACTGATACTGAGAAGGCTATGCTTGAGTCCTTCTACATAAAGCACATTCTCAATAGTGGTTGAATTCCCTGTTCCAACAGTGCCTCTGCCCAAATTCTTCCTCGGTTATTATCACCATAGGTTACATGTCCCTCTGCCTTGAGCTTCAAGCTAGTGAATTTTGTAAGATCTCCAGTCATATGTTTGGAACAGCCACTGTCCAAGTACCATTGATTTTTCTTGCTGCCTTTCTGCAAAACAGAGCAAAATAATACAAATGGTACCCTTTTCAGTATAGGGTCCAACAAATTAAAACCTTTCCTTTGGTAGCCATTTTGCTAAGTTCTTAGGAACAAGATGTTTCTAGCAATGCATGACCTAGAGGTATGACCAGATTTCATGCAGTAAAACAGGTAACATGAGATGCCTTTTTGCCACTGTTAAAAGCTGAAAACCTGATTTTGCTGGAACAAAAAAACTTGAAAGCTTTTTGACATTGGTTACATTTCCAGGGTTATAACCAATACCATTCTTGTTGAAAACAACATTCTGTGAACCAAGGAGAGACTCAAGATTCTCTCTTCCCTTGTGAAATTGGAAAGGGTTTTTAGCAAATACTCCACTTGTTTTTCCAATTTTTTCAGTTTTCACAGGTTTTAATAGAGGCATGCAAGCATGTTAGTTCAAGACTTACCAAGATCTCTTCCTCAAGTGTTTTTACTTTAGGTGCAAGCACATTATTTACCTTTTGCAACTTACTGCATATTACAGCCTCTATTTGCTTCATCATGTGTTTCTTTGAAAGCAGCAAGCAATTGATCATAGTTATCAGATTCCATAGAGAATTCACTTACTGAATCAGAGATTGATCCTTCATCTTTCACCATGAAGCACAATTGTTTTCCTCACTCTCAGTTGAAGATACTTCATTCTCTTCCCAAGAAATGTAGCTCTTCTCCCCTTGCTCCTTTCAACTTTCTTGCAGGCTGATTTGTCCTTTGATAATTGTTTGGACAATCCATCTTGATGTGCCCTGTTTTACCACAGCCAAAGCAAGTGTAGTTAGAGGAATTTGATTCATTCGGTTTAGGATACCTTCTTTTCTGTTGGTTCCTATGATGGAGATCAAGCTCAAGAGGACATGGAGGCCAATCAACAAGATCAAGACGAGGTGGAGGCACAAATAGAAGACGCCCATGGAGGTCAAAGTCCACCTCAAAGGATTATAAGAAGCATGTTCAAAGCTTTGGGAGCTAGAGGACATTTATTTTCTCTTTTTGTAATTTCTTTAGTTGAAGGTGCTTAGAGGGAAACATTAGAAACCTCTTTTGTTTTAGCATCTTTTAGGCTTTAGTTAGGAGCTTTAGGGGGGTGTATTAGTAGATAGGTGTAGGAGTAGAATAGGAGGTGCCAAAGTGAAGGAAAGAGTCACACCTTCCTCATGCATGGAATAGGCGCCGGTTCTAGAATGTTTTAGGAGGGAATTTTGAAATTGTTTAGCTTGCATTTTCAGCACCTTAGGCTATAAATAGAGGTGCTCTCTTTGTAAAATTCATATTGGAATTAATTTAAGAAAACTCTACTCAAATTTTGAGTGAACTTTGGAGAGCTTTGAGCCTTCTTCTCTAGTCTTATCTTGATGGATCAATGGAGTCCTCAAGTGGCGGCATCACTCTCATCTAGGAGCATTCCACACTTCTAGTGGCGAGATCATCCATCCTCCTTCCATCTTCATGAGCAATTCTTCTCTCCTTCCTTTCTCCTCTTTCTATTGTTTTTGTTAGCTTGTGTTCTTGAGTTTTGGTTTGGTGTTCTTGCTGTTTTTATGAGTTTTGGTTCGGCAGTTTTATATGCTCTCTTTGTAAAATTCATCTTGTTCCTTTGCTTTTCTTGCTCTTTTGTTCGGTTCAATTTGACTATAATTGGTTCATCCAAATGAGTTTGGGATTTGGTACTAGTTTTTGGTGAGTTCTTGTCTTAGAACAATGATCCAACTCTAAGAAAAGTGCCTCTATAATGTCCAACTCAAGGTGATTCCTAAGAAGGTCAAGAACCTTTCTCTATATGGCTAGTGGAATCACATCATCCTATCTCTGCTTTTCTTCTTCAGGAATCTGTTGAACCTCTTTGTGAGTAGGCTGATTGTTTCATCATGTTCAACATCTTTTTTCTCCTCATTGATCTCACTATGTGCACTTGCTTTCAGTGCAAGTCCCTTGGGTTTCCTTTCCACTTTTTCTTGCTCTTTGAGTCTCTTGAGCTCCAACTCATGCTCCATTAATTTCCCAAATAGTGCAGCACTTGATAGTTTTTATAGATCACGACTTTCTGATATGGCAGTCACTTTGGGTTGCCAGCTTCTGTCGAGGCACTTCAACACTTTTATGTTGAGTTCCTCTTTGTCAAATTCCTTTCCCAATCCAGTTTGATGATTCACAATATGAGTAAACCTTCTCTGCACATCAACAATGTTCTCCTCGAGTTGCATTCTAAACAATTCAGACTCTTGGATGAGAGAATGTTTTCTTGATCTCTTAACATCCTCAGTACCTTCATGAGTAACTTCCAAGACCTCCCACATCTCCTTAGCTGAACTGCATTGAGATATTCTGAAGAACTCATCCATTGTTAATGACGAAGTTATGATGTTCTTAGCTACAAGATCATATTGAGCCTTCTTCTTTTCACTCTCACTCCATTCAGATCTTGGCTTTTCCACTTCTTCATCCTTGACAACCTGCATTGGCACAAAGGGTCCATGGACCACAGCCTCCCAAATAAACGAGTCAATAGATTCCATGAAAATTTTCATTCTAATTTTCCAAAAAGCATAATTCATCCCATTGAACATAGGGGGTCCATTCATAGACGATCCCTCAGCAAAAAGCACTTTAAACTCAGACATTATTGCAAACAAACTTGATTAAAATACAAGTCCTAGCTCTTGATCACAATCTTTGAATACAAAATCAATGCTTGTTTTAAAACACTTAAACGATTGAATTAACTTTCACAAAACGTGAATTTCAATTATGCTTCACAGCTCATACAGATCTACACAAAAATTCATCAGAGGGTTTTTCCAGAAACACAAGAACAGTATAAACGTACCCAGAAAGAACAGATTCAAATATAATTGAATAGATTTATTTCTTGACAGATCAGTTTATTCAGCAGGTTTATTAAGTGCAAGGATTAAGAGAGATGAACACAAAACAATTATACTGGTTCACTCAAATGAGCTACATCCAGTCTTCACCTAATCCAAGGTGAAATTCACTAAACCACAATTCAAACAATTACAAAAACCACTATTCTTGAAACCTACCAGAACATGGCACACCTTGCTGAAAAACACTATTCCAACACACACAACTCTTCAAGAAACCCTATCAAGAAGAGTTACAACCACACTTTACAAGGAATTGAAGAAAGAAAACGAATACACCTGATAGAGAATGCAGAAATCTGCCTTAAACCAGTAGAACAGATTGCTCACACAGTGACAGCACCTCTAACCAAGCCTTAGAACCAACCAAGAACAAGCACACTTTGTGATTTGGAAAATCTTTCAAGAACTCGTGCTAATCCTCTGAAATCTCTTATTTCTCTGTTTTAAACTAGTTTTCTCAATCATTCGAATCAACTTTAAAAGGCAGAACCAACTCTCTTTTTTATAGGAAAACATTTTATAACAAACTTTCAAAAAAGTTAAAGCTGTTACAAAAAGAACAGATTGAAAATAAATGAACTAATTTATTTTCAAAGGCTGTTAGAGAATTAGTTATATGTAGGAGACTTAGTCAAACTCCCTGGTGCAAGGATAAAATGTGAAAAGCCTTTTAAGAAAACCATGGCACCAGACTAAAAAGAATCTATTCATTTACAGAAGAATAGATTCATTTTCAAAACGGTAACTGAAACTTTTTAACAAGTGAAACACAGTCGTTTTGATGGAATGAAGACTTAGTCAAATACTTGATGCACAAAACATGATTTGCAAAAACGCTTAATCAAGGCATCAGTTTAAGAAAATAATCTATTTATTTAGAAAAGAACATATTCATTTTCTATGCAGTAAAGCATATTTCAGCAAAAGCATGTGAAAAACAATTTCGTAAAACATGTGTTTGCTCTTATCACATGGTCAGGGGTTAAGAGGTGAGTTACCTAGCAAAAGCCTACTCTAAACAACCTCTAATATATACCTAAGACATTCTTAAAGCAAA
>NW_027174253.1:0-21028 GCF_000499845.2 Phaseolus vulgaris | reverse complement strand
TTATTTTAAAAAAATTTTAATTTTTAAAATCCAAATTAATTTATAAAAACAATTAATTGAATTTTAAAATTTATATTTTTAAAAAAAACTTACAATATTAATATAAATTCAAAAAAAAATTAATATTATATAAATAAAAAAAATATCATAAAATTATAATTTAATAATATCAAAATTTATAACTACTATTCTAATAATTCTTCCTTATCCTCAAAACATAAATAAATGTTTAAATATAAAATTGTCAAACTTTGAAAGCTTACCAATACAAAACTGCACTCATGGATTGGATTTTGTAAAATCTAATTCATATCCAATCCAAATCCAAATATTTGATTTTAAATCTAAATTCATATTTTTATAAAAAAAATTAAATTGGATTTTTAAATTAAATCTATATTTTCTAAAAACTTACTATAATATTAATATGTAAATAAATTAATATCATATAAATATTAAGAAAATATAATAAAATTATAATTTAATAATACTAAAAATTAACATTATAGTTTCAGTGATACAGAAAAAAATAATTGTATACAATTACAAACTAGACATAAAATTGGTGATTTTTTTTTAATTTTATTGCTAAAGTAATGAGTGTAAAAATCAACCATTGAATTATATTTTACTGTATAGAATATCCTTTAAATGTAAATATATTTTTTTGATAATTTTGTTTGGTATATTACTGTTTGCTTATGGTCCCTAAGGGTGGTCATGGATTGGATTTTAGAAAATCCAATCCAAATCTAAATATTTGGATCAGATTTTAAATCCAAATCCATATCTTTTTATAAAACCAATTTGGATTTTATAAATCTAAATCCAAATATTTGGAATGGATTTAAAATCCAAATCCATATTTTTATAAAAAAAATTAAATTAGATTTTAAATTCAAATTCATATTTAAAAAAATTAACATAATATTAAATAGTTATATGTAAAAAAGTTTAATATTATAAAAACATTAAATAAATATAATAAAATTATAATTTAATAATACCAAAATTTAAAGATAACATATTCCATAAATTCTTAACATTCAAAGTATATCTACCTATAATACTTTAATTAATCTTGAATTTATTTTAAAAAATTAGAACCTTTAAATGTTCATTTAAATTTGATTAATTTTAACAAAATTTTTCAGTTGAATTACTTTCTTTAGTTGACTTGAAATTTTGACTTTTGAAAATGGTTGTAATTGCCTTATATATATATATATATATATATATATATATTATAATATATTAAACTTACATAAAAACATGTACTGTACTAAAAAAAATAGAAAATGGCAATGTGATGCGTGGAAAAAGAAAATAAATGACCTTCATTGCTTTGTTATAGAGTCTGAGTAAGAAGTAATTTGGATTGGGAATTTGGATTTTCCATTTTTTTAAATCTGTATAACTAAAATGGAAATCTGATCTGGAATGTTATAAAATGTGGATTAAAATAAAAACCAGATTTTAGATAAATGGATTTTTAGTGGAGCAAAACAATGCAAAAAAATAGAGCAGTTTGGTTTAATCAGATTTTTTGCCCACCCTTATTCTTAAGTAACTTGAAACAAAGGGAATATTTTAAAGTTGAGGTATGCCTTATGTTGCCTATGGGAATATTTTAAAGTTGAGGTAATGCCTTGTGTTGTTAGTGGACAATAAATTTTATTCTCAACTCGTCATCATAATCTTTCTTTTATTTATATACATGTGACATGTGCTCTGAATCTTTATTTTGGGATCAAGATTTCTTCAGAACAAATTAACTGAATTTGTTAATGGAAAACAAAATCGTATTGTGTTTGGTTATTTTTTTAATCTTAGAACAAATTACTATTGTTTTTAATCATATAAACAAGTTGAAAATTTCTATATAGTAAGAGAAAATTATTTATAACGGAACATGATACTTTATTTTAAAATTAGGAAAAAGAAAAGTTGAAAAAATATAATAAAAAATAAATAAATGAGAACCGTTAAAATTTTTTTTTTTTAAGTTCTTTATATAATTGTCTTCCACCTTTCAAGAAACTTTTGTCCCATTTTTCTCTCAAATAAAAGAGAAAGTAAATTACTACCAGTTTTTCTCTTCCTTGTTAACTATACAAAACAAAACAGTGACACAAATAACTAAAACCTATGTAATCTCAGAAAGTGAATAATAAAACAGTTCCTACTAAATAACATTTTTCGGCTATGATTCTTGATGATGATCATTTGTTTCATCATTATGAACACTTCCTTAATCAGATTCCTAACATATAAAAATAGTTATAATAAATAACATTCCAATTATAATATAAAATATATATTAATTTAATTATAATAACAATTTTGTACAAAAGAAAACCATCATTGTCTTTATTTCATTAACTTGTAATATTAATATAGAAACCTAGTTTAGAACACAAAAGGAATGAAATTAATCACTTGCCATCATAACAATGTTGCCAAATCAAATCGGTCAACACCATAGTAAAAATTAAAATAGAATAATATACAATTGAGAATAAAAAAAGTAAATAATTAATTAATAAAAGATAATATATACAGGTTAGCAACAAAAACAAACACAGAGTTCAATTGAGCGAAGCAAATGCTTAAGGAGCAGAGGGGGACCTAAAGATACTATTGGGCCATCAGAGAAGTTATCAACACAGAATTCAACTTTTCTGATTCCTTGTGTTTAAAGAAGTGAGATTTCATAAAATACCTTTCAGGAAAGGCTTCAGTATTAATGGTAAGCTACAGATAGAGAATTCAATCCAAAGTAGACACAAGAGTCAAAGACAGAATGGTAAAAGGTCAATTCTGTCTTTTGAGCACTCCACAAGACGTATGAAAAGGGAAAAATACACGCAACAGACCATACTATAATCCCTCTCAGCAACAACACCCCTTGACTAAATGACAAAAATACCCTTCCAAAACAAACATTTTTCACCTTCACACGAATAAAAATTTGAGAAAACGAGTGAAACTCTTTAATTAGCCAAAATATTTTAGCCCCCATCCAGAGACCCTCTTCAGTTGCAGGAAAACGAATTTCACAAAAATAGCATGAGGCCAAAAAAAAAGAAAAATAACATCCACGTGAAATGAAAAACACATAGAAAGCACACAAACCATAAGTCCTCTGGAAATTGCATGCGTGAAAAGTGATGAAAATGACCATCAATTATCGTCAGCCCAGGTCAAATGTATTTAGGTATTAGATTTATTAAGTTTTTGACAGAAATATATTGACATATTTCTTAGTTTTTTGGAAAATATATATTATACACTATATTTTGGCCAAACTGTTTATTTTTTCCCTAATTGCTAGACACCAACTCTGTACTTATGGCCAACTCCAAAAACTATGCATTTATAAAAATCTCACTACAAAAAAATGTTCTAATAATAACTAATCAAGAAACTAAAAATATTAGTTTATACAGAAACTAATTTATATACCATTTTATAAACTAAAAATTATTGAATACTAAAATATTATTGGTAAAAAGTTATAATATAATTAAATACTATATTTTTTATTGCTAATAATAAAAATAAAATAAAAATAAAATTGTTTTAAATTGCTAATAATAAAAATAAAATTGTTTTTAAAGATATTTCTTTTCTCTTATTAAGATATAATTGGAAACCATTTTTAAGTCACTTTTACTTTATTTTAATTAATTTTAATGACTAATTTTTGGTTTATAAAAATAATAAATTAGAAACTAATTTTTTAGTTTCTAATCATCATATAATTAGATACTTAATTTTTAGTCATTATTATTTAAATTTAGATACTAAAAGTTTAGAGTGATTAAATTTTATAAAACTAATTATTAATTTATAAAAATTTTAAATTAATATGAATAAATTTACTAATTATTAATTTTAGTATAATATTAAAATAATTAATAACAATTTAACAATTACATTTAAAATAATACTTTAACTTTTTAATTTTATTTAAACATAAAATTATATTAATAATAAATTCAAAATATTATTTAAATTAAAAATAACCTGATTCTTTTTCTTTTTAATATTTGCTTTTTCTTTTAGTTTAGCTCACATATCCAAGTAACCTGATTCTTTAATTATCATGTTAAAACATGATAATATTCTATTGGTATGAATATTTTATTGATGTTAACACTATAAGTATAAAGAGTATAAAGAAGAAAAGTATAAATTTTTCTATTTTCTATGTTTTTCTCCACCTGATATTAATTAGTGATATTCTTTTGTTCATGATATCTCGTGATACATTTAGGCTATTTTTTTTCCTATTTAAACAGTAATAGCTACACTCTTGAAGAATGCATAAGTTATGAATAGATATAGAGAAAATGATCCATTGAAGAATATTAAATTTTTTCAATAACTCACTACTTATTATTATATTTTTTTCATTTCTAATAAAAAGAAGTGGCAGTTGATGCCACTAAGCATAAGGTTATAAATAAATATAAAATATGAAAGATTTGAGTTGACGAATTTTATAAATTTATTTTAAAATTAGTGAACTTAAATCTATAAATAAATAAAAATATTAAAGAGTAAGTAGGTAAATAAAATAATATTTTATAATAAATTATATTATTTAGAGACCAATATAGTGACAATTTTTTGGTATTTATATATTTGGTCACTAAATAAGTTTCTATATTTTGGTTACTAAATTAGTTTCAATGAAATTGGTTGTTAATTTGGTTTCTATATAATTGGTCACTAAATTAGTTTCTATATATTTGGTCACTTAATTAGTTTCTATATATTTGGTCACTAAATTGGTTTTTATTTAATGATAACTAAATTGGTTTATAAATTAGAATCTAAATTGGTATCTAAAATTAGCGACCATAATTTTAGCCACTTAAAACTATTAGTTTCTAAATTAGTCTCTAATTAAGCTAGTGACTAATTTTGTCATTTTAGAAACAAAAAATTTAGTTTCTAAAAACACTTTTTTTTAGTGATTTTTTTTAATCTTATTCTAATTAATAATAGTATAATGTTATGCAAAAAAAATGCATAAATTTGTTGGTCATTTAAGTTTTGCTCCTTTTTAATCCAAAGATATCTCTTATTTATATATATATATATAGT
Source organism: Phaseolus vulgaris (assembly GCF_000499845.2). Classification (NCBI taxonomy): domain Eukaryota; kingdom Viridiplantae; phylum Streptophyta; class Magnoliopsida; order Fabales; family Fabaceae; genus Phaseolus; species Phaseolus vulgaris. Next base: position 15,913 of record NW_027174253.1, on the reverse strand, counting down.
TATAATTAATAAATTGTATGTATTATTTTCTTTCTATATAGATTTCTTACTCATAATTTTTTTTGAGACATTGATTTTTATACACGGTCACTTAACATGTACATGCTTGGAGTGATAAGGAAAAAAATTCTCATGAAAAAGAATATTTCTGGATAAATCTATTTCGTGATTTTTGAGGTTTAAAAAGAGGAAACATTTTGTATTAGGTTTAAAATCGAGAAAAAATCCAGGAATAACACGATTGTCCAGTTTTTTCTATGAGAAAGAATGGTAGACATATAGACCAACTTTGTTGAAGACATATAGACCAACCACAACATCAACTGTACCAATCTTGTCTTTGGTTATAAAATTATGTATTAAACACTCAGTAGAAGAGAAAATAAGCCCACATTTAAGTGATGTAGTCAATCGAGATATAGAAATCAAGTTAAAGGAAAAATTTGGCACATATAAGACATTTTTCAGAACAAATTTATTGTTGAAAAAGACTGTACCAGAATAGGCGGCAGTGACAAAATTTCCATTAGGAAGTTTAATAATAATGGGTTTAAATAGGATTATATGATGTAAAATTAGATATGTCAAAACAACATGATCTGTTGCACCGGAATCTAAAATCCAAGCATGCTTATTATGTTAAGATTACCTGTTATAGCAAAATTTTGATCCTAAGGATCGGCAGAAATGGAACCAACCTGGTTCACTTGTGCTTGACTGTTTGAGACACTTACATTCTTCAAAAAATCTTAAATACGAGAGGATGGAGATACGAGAGGAGTCGCATGGTTTCACTCGGGTGCAAGTACAAGAAGTTCTGAGCGAGATTGTCACTTTGAGTGGGATTTTTATTTTGGTTAGGGTTAGGGTTTTCGTTTTGATTGGGTTTTTATGTAGCCATTGAAACCAGTCCTTCAAAACTGCACAAATAAAAAACAAAACATTAGTCAAAAGAAGAAGAAAAGGATCAAAAGATTTGTGGAAGAACAAAATATCAAGAATGAAGAAGGGATCAAAGTGCGCGCTGTTGGGTTTAATAGTGCCAAAGTTCAAGAGGGGGGGTGAATTGACCTTTTAAAACTTTCTCGCAGAAACAGTGTTAACACAGTTTTACAGAAAATAAATCGATTATGTAAAAATGAACAGATTATTTCAGCACTGTTTTTTGTTTAAAAAGCTTTTAATTCAGCAAGGTTAATCACAAGATTATGCAGTGAGAATTTCCAGCAGCACACACACAAATATCAGATTTGAAAAACAGTGAAACACAAAACAGCAAGCTCAATTTCAAAGCAAGTGATTAAGGTTCAATTGATAGCATGCTAATTAATTGAATGACCTTTGCAAAAACCTGTTCCAGTGGCTTTTAACAGACTATGAATGTTCTCTTGATTGGGTTTTTATGTAGCCATTGAAACCAGTCCTTCAAAACTGCACAAATAAAAAACAAAACATTAGTCAAAAGAAGAAGAAAAGATCAAAAGATTTGTGGAAGAACAAAAATCAAGAATGAAGAAGGGATCAAAGTGCGCGCTGTTGGGTTTAATAGTGCCAAAGTTCAAGAGGGGGGGTGAATATGACCTTTTAAAACTTTCTCGCAGAAACAGTGTTTAACACAGTTTTACAGAAAATAAATCGATTATGTAAAAATGAACAGATTATTTCAGCACTGTTTTTTGTTAAAAAGCTTTTAATTCAGCAAGGTTAATCACAAGATTGTGCAGTGAGAATTTCCAGCAGCACACACAAATATCAGATTTGAAAAAAACAGTGAAACACAAAACAGCAAGCTCAATTTCAAGCAAGTGATTAAGGTTCAATTGATAGCATGCTAATTAATTGAGTGACCTTTGCAAAAACCTGTTCCAGTGGCTTTTAACAGACTATGAATGTTCTTCTTGATGTCAAGCAATTTTCCAGAAATTAAGAACAATGAATCACAGAACAGCAAGCTTCAACTTTCAGCAATTGTTTAAGGTTCAATTAATAGCTTTAACAGTTTCTTGAGCAGCCTATTTAGTCAATGTGTTCCAATGACTTTAGCAGATTATATATGTTCTTATCATATTCAAACAGCTTTTTCAGAAATCAAGAACAGTATGCACAGTGCCAGAAAGAACAGATTTATTTTCAATTGAACATATTTATTCTTTGTTGTTTACCAATTAGCAGAAACGAAATTGCAGAGAGTGAGAGAGAATGAACACAAGCAGTTATACTGGTTCACCAACCTGAGCTACATCCAGTCTTCACCAACAACAGGTGGAAATCACTAAAACACAGTACAATCAAGTACACTTCCCACTGTTCTTGAAAACCTACAAGAACTTAGGTACTCTTGCTGAAAAAACCTATTTCAGCACACACACATACCCACTCTCCAAGAACACCTATAAGAAGAGGTTCAACCAAACTATTACAAGTAATAAGAAGTGAAACGACTACACCTGATTGAGGTAACAAAGATCAGCCTTAAACCAGTAGGCAAGATTGCTAGAACAGTAGCTCACCTCACACCAAGCTTTGGAACCAAATCAAGAACAAACACTTTGTGATTTTTGAAATCTTTGAAGAACAAATGCTAATCCTTTGAAAACACTTAACTCTCTGCTGTTAACACTTGTTTTTGCAAATGTATGAATGTTTGAATCGTTATTAAACCATAAACAAATTTGCATTTTATAGAAAGCCAGCTTATAACAGATATTTGAAAAACAGTTAAAGCTGTATAAAATGAACCAATTGAAAATAAAATGAACAGATTATTTCAAAAAGCAGTTAGAGAATCTGTTAAGTGAGGAGACTTAGTCAACCATTCTGGTGCAGAGATAAAACTGAAAAACGTTTAAGCTTGTCATGGCACCAGAGAGAAAAAAGAATCTATTCATTTACAGATGAACAGATTTATTTCAAAACGAAAACAGAGAAAGTTTAACTATTTAAAACTCAGTCGTTTTGAAAGGTAGAAGACTTAGTCAAAATACCTGATGCACAAAATCTAATTTTCACAAGACATAGCCAAGGCATCATGTAAAAATGAATCTGTTTATTTAGAAAAGAACAGATTTATTTTTCTGCAGTAAACGTGTTTTTTGTAAAACATGTGAAAAACAGTTTAAGAAAACTTATGCTGTTCTTATCACATGCCAGTGGTTATGAGGTGAGTTACTCAGCAAAAAGCCCACTCTTAGACAACCTCTAAGCATACCTAAGACATACTTAAAGCAAAGCAAAATACAAATGAAATGTACAAATAAGTCTTCATCAAACACAACATATAAGCCTTCATCAAACACAATCTTGAAGGGCAGCAACCATCTTCACCACGCGCAACAGAGTTATTCACATGAAGAGCTCTGATACCATATACAAGATATCGATGGCAATTACAAAAAAGAGAAAAAGAAGCTTTGGTGATTTGTAGGAAGCAATGAAGCAGAGAAGAACAGATAAGAATGGAGAAGAACATATAAGAACAGAGAAGAAAGGAGAGGAAACGTTGAAAAGAAACCTGAAATCTGTTATATTATTAAAATAAAAGAGTGAAGTTGTCTCATATACATGGGGGTGAAGAGAAAGAAAAAACTAACTGGACCTATGAATAAAAACATATTACATATAAGCCCAACAGGAAATAAAACAATATTTAATATTTATCATCGTTGGCTCCAATTCTAGTCCCCACATACCTCTGCCTGTATGGGGCATTGATCTCTTCACTACAATCTACACACACAAGCCCTATCCATTTCTAATTTTTATTTTAAATCCTATACTGTTAATAACGAGTAACCATTGTATTATTTACTTGGGCCAATATGATGTCGATATTGATTAGATAGAATTTGTATCTATTGCCTTTAATCTCCCATTACAAGAAAACTTCATTGCTGAAATAGAACTAAGAAATGAGAGTAAGAAATGTAGAGAAAAAAACCTTCTCTTCCTCCTGCAACAAGCAAACACTCACAACACCCAAGTGATTCCTACCCTCCATCTCCTCACTTATACTAATTTCCCTGTCAGTGATGTAACTAATTTCAGAATCCCTCATTCCTCTCCCTTGCAGCCATGTCCTGATTGAGTGTTTGTCAGGATCTGTCATAACAAAATTATCTCTATCATTTTGTATACATCTCTTAATCTCAAGTCTTCATCCTTAAGAACTTAAGCTAAGTCAAACATGTGTTAATTCTCTCATACCATTAGTCTCCTTTGGGATAATCTTATTTCTCTACCATTAGTCTCTCATACCATCACAGTAGACTTCAATGAATTGTTCTTTAATCTTAATAGTAATAATAAAATTCTCTAGCCAGAGTCTAGGAGTTTTTCAATTTGCTAGGTAGTACAACTTGGTCCATTGGACCGTTGGATATAAGTTGACTTGAAATCATAATGTACCATGCCTCAGACATTACTCTCAAGCTCTTGAAAAAGTGCTACCTCACTGTGGCTGCTCAACTTCTTTTTCCCAAAGCTATGGTTGAGAGTTTCTCTAGGTTACCTTAGACCATATTTCTCATGCTAACTACTATTATGTGGTGTTCAATGAGAATGATAGAAATAAAGGTGTTGTGCTTGACTTTAATGAAGCAAGGGACATGTGTTTTCACTTCAACCAAATTTTTATAAACAATTATGAGAGTTAATGAGCATTGTCTTTAGCCTAGACTGAAGGGTATGCAATGCATATATTATAATTAGTTGATATTGCAGACTAAAGCTTATGTCAATATAAGGGGAAGAAGATATGGGGTTTGCTAGTGGGTGATGGTGTCACACCCTTTCAGTTATTTCCTTTTCTAAATTATTGAGATTAATAGTTCATTGACTTTTCTCTCCTCAAATGTTAGGGAAGCGGCTAATAGAAAAGACAATGTCACACCTAAGAAGGTTTTCAAGAAACATTACCCTTTCCTTTTTAATATTTTGGACACCTGGTCAATAGGGTTATAGCCATTGTTCCCTGTTGTTAAGTGTGTAGTATTTGGTTTGACATCTGAAGTTTTCTAATGTGAAAAATGGAAGCTATTTGAAAAATAGTGAATAACTTGATCTAAAACTAAATCAAACATGTGGTAATTCTCTCATACCATTAGTCTACTTTCGATTAATCTTATTTCTCTGCCAACTACTGTTTCAAGGTATAGCGCCGTCACAACATTCAATTGAATTGTTTTTTAATCTTTTAATAATAATAATAATAAAATTCTCTAGCAGAGTCTATTAAAACTCCCCTTTATAACCAATAACTTCATCAACTTATTGGATTCAATAATGTCAAAGTTCAAGGGGGGGGGGGTGAATTGAGCTTTTAAAACTTTGCAGAGATTCAAATTTCATCACAGTACACAGAAAATAAATCGATTTATTTAGCAATGAACAAATTTATTTTAAACTGTATATGTACTTTAAGGCGTTTTATCTCAGTTGAAAGATTTTTTATTTTAAGATTGAGTTAGATGATTTGCAGGCAAAGATCAAATTGATTTACACAGAATAAAACCAATGCTTATTCACAATCTTTGAATCAAATTGATCACAATCTTTGAATACAAAATCAATGTTGTTTTAAAACACTTAAAAGATTGAATTAACTTTGACAAAACATGAATTTCAATTATGTTTCACAGCTCATACAGATCTACACAAAAATCCATCAGAGGGTTTTTCCAGAAACACAAGAACAGTAGAAACGTACCCAGAAAAAACAGATTCAAATATAATTGAATAGATTTATTTCTTGACAGATCAGTTTATTCAGCAGTTTATTAAGTGCAGGGATTAAGAGAGAATGAACACAAAAAATTATACTGGTTCACTCAAATGAGCTACATCCAGTCTTCACCTAATCCAAGGTGAAATTCACTAAACCACAATTCAAAACAATTACAAAAACCATTGTTCTTGAAACCTACCAGAATATGGCACACCTTGCTGAAAAACACTATTCCAACACACACAACTCTTCAAGAAACCCTATCAAGAAGAGTTTACAACCACACTTTACAAGGAATTGAAGAAAGAAACGAATACACCTGATAGAGAATGCAGAAATCTGCCTTAAACCAGTAGAACAGATTGCTCACACAGTGACAACACCTGTAACCAAGCCTTAGAACCAACCAAGAACAAGCACACTTTGTGATTTGGAAAATCTTTCAAGAACTCGTGCTAATCCTCTGAAATCTCTTATTTCTCTGTTGTAAAACTAGTTTTCTCATTCATTTGAATCAACTTTAAAAGGCAGAACCAACTCTCTTTTATAGGAAAACATTTATAACAAACTTTCAAAAAACAGTTAAAGTTGTTACAAAAAGAACAGATTGAAAATAAAATGAACTGATTTATTTTCAAAGGCTGTTAGAGAATTAGTTATATGTAGGAGACTTAGTCAAACTCCCTGGTGCAAGGATAAAATGTGAAAAGCCTTTAAGAAAACCATGGCACCAGACTAAAAAGAATCTATCATTTACAAAAGAATAGATTTATTTTCAAAACGATAACTGAAACTTTTTAACAAGTGAAACACAGTCGTTTGATGGAATGAAGACTTAGTCAAAATACTTGATGCAAAAAACATGATTTGCAAAAAACGCTTAATCAATGCCTCAGTTAAGAAAAAGAATCTATTTATTTAGAAAAGAACAGATTCATTTTCTATGCAGTAAAGGATATTTCAGCAAAAGCATGTGAAAAACAGTTTCATAAAACATGTGTTTGCTCTTATCAAATGGTCAGGGGTTAAGAGGTGAGTTACCTAGCAAAAAAGCTTACTCTAAAACAACCTCTAATCTATACCCAAGACATTCTTAAAGCAAATGTAAATACTAAGGAAATTTACACAAATGGCTCCATCAAACACATGTCTTGAAGAGGCAACATCCATCTTCAACAATCTCCCCCTGTTTGATGGAGACAAATCCCCATAGCTCAGTTGCTTTAAGAACCTGTACTGCACCAAATACCAAACTAAAAGGTTGAAACAACGCATAACATGTGAATCAGTTTTAAGGTGCAGAATGTAACTTCCTGTATCACCTAGCTTACCTAGCATGTGAGCTATTTCTCCCCTTTGGATTCATCAAACAACATTTAAGCATAGAGAAGGATAAAAACAAAAAGATAACACAACCATAACAGTCCAGAAACAAATACAAAATTGTTCAGCATTACAAAAATATAAACTGATAAACGAAAAGCATGGAAAGCAAGATACTTCTAATCTTGTAGTATAGTTCTGCCAGCTGCAACTGAACTCCTTCAATTTGATCATCAAGATGCTGAAACCTTGCTTGAGTTGTCTCAAAGTAGGCCCTCTGTTCTGCTGTCATGGCATCAAGGCGATACAGAACCTGCCTCTCAAACATGGATAAGGGTTCACCCCTGTATTCTGGAGTTTGATAGGCAACAATAACATTTGATGAGTTGCAGCAGCATCTTCATGCATTGATTGTGAAGCAGGTGAATCTCCTCTGATTTCGACAGATGGAGAACCATCCTTGACTTCCAGCATGACAGCAGATGTCTTTTTGTCTGTAGAGTGATGGATAGCGTAGCAGGAATGTTCTGCAGCTTGAACATGTCATCTTCCATGGAACAACCTCATATCCATCTTCATTATGAATTGAGGCCCATGTTCTTCCTGATGAGTTTGCTTTGAACAGCAGTCCTCCACTTATGAAACCCCATCTTTATAGAGTTGAGTTACAATTCACTACATCTTGATGATTCATTTCTCTCATTAAAGTGTCAATGCCAAAATAGTTAATTAATTTTGAAACAAGAATAGCATAAGGAAAGCGATAATCAGTTAATCTTTTAGATTTCAACATATGCTCCATGATGATATACACCCAGTTAACCTTGATCAGATTCATGATGCAGTAGAAAGTATTAAATCCTCTTCATGTAGAACAACATGATTTGTACCTCTAGGGATGAGCTGCCATGCCATGATGTAGGCAACTAGACGTGGAGTTAGGTTTAGATTACCTGCATGGAACTGTTTATACTCTGGGCAGGATTTCTTACACAACTTTGTAGTATTGAATTTTGTTGAACTCCTAATTCCACTTGTGTTCCCTTTTCCAACCTTTAACCAAAATATTTTATGCCAGCACTGAACTCACACTTCACTTATGACCTTCATCTTGATGCCTTTCACATAGGATACAATGTTTTTCCATCCAAGTTAAATTTGTGTAAAACACCTTAACCAAGTCAGATATACATTACCAGTCAATTCCAACATCTTTTCAGTTTTTATGCTTCAGTGCAGACCTGTTTCAACCAGTTTTCAGATTTCAGCCAGGAGAAATCTACACTTGGGTATGTTGATTTGTTTTATGCTCATCTCGTGAAATGTAGGCATTTAATCCCTTCTCCGTCTCCAACAACCAGCTTTCCAATACTCCTTGAAAGTTGCTTTGCTTATCCTGATTCTTCCTTTTCTGTCGTGAAGAGGAAGCCATGGTTCAACCAGAGTTGGATCTTTCGATTCAAATGATGGTCAGCCAATGTGGGTAGCAATTTTACACAGATTTATATTGAAAATAGAATTGGTTGATGGAGCAGTTAAGAACAGATATGCACGAGGATTTTATTCTCTGAAATGTGCAGAGAATCTTTGAAAAGGTGCAGCAAATATTTGGGGTCACGATGCATACATATCACACCTTAATTGAGTAGCCAATGCATCAAATCGGTTACATAACCATGACCAAAACCGTCAAAGGTACAAGGTTAATACCCACTAAGTCAGTCAATCAGTCAAAGAAAATTTCTCTTTCCTAGTCATCAAAGCATATCAGTACCAAAAAAAACACATTTAATTGCAAAAACAGATTTAATTTTTCACTGCGAGGCACAATTGACATTTATAATTCCCAATTCATTAAGCAGAAAATTAAACCTATCTTTAGCCAATGGTTTTGTGAACAAATCTGCAAGCTGTAAATCTGTACCAATGAACTTAATCTCACATGTTCCATTTGATATGTGTTCCCTTAAAATGATGCCTAATTTCAATGTGTTTGGTTCTTGAATGCATGACAGGATTTTTGGTTAAGTTGATGGCACTTGTGTTATCACACAGCAAGGTATATGGTTAAGTAAGATACCAAAGTCATTCAATTGTTGTCTTAGCCATATGGTTTGAGCACAGCAACTCCCTGCTGCAATGTACTCTGCTTCAGCAGTGGAGAGAGCAACACATGCCTGTTTTTTGCATTGCCATGAGATCAAGCTTGATCCAAGCAAGTGACAGGTCCACTGGTGCTCTTCCTATCAATTTTGCAACCTGCAAAGTCTGAATCAGAATACCAGTTCAAACTTAATGAAATGTTACCTGGATACCACAAGCCAACTTCTTTAGTTCCTTGCAAATATTTCAAATCCTTTTGGCAGCATTGAAGTGTGATTCTTTAGGAGCAGATTGAAACCGAGCACACATGCACACTGCAAACATTATGTCAGGCCTGCTGGCAGTGAGATACATAGAGATCCTATGAGTCCTCTGTATTTGGTTTCATCAACAGAATTCCAGCTTCATCATGATCCAAGTGACAGCTAGTTGAGAAGGGTGTGCTGATTGGTTTGCACTTGTCCATTTCAAATTTCTCAGCAGATCCTTGCAATACTTAGCTTGATTAAAATGCCATCCTTGAGTTGTTTGACCTGCAAGCCTAGAAAATAGTTCAACTCACCCATCATTGACATTTCAAACTCACTCTTCATGATTTCCACAAAAGTTTCACACAATTCTCCATTGTTTGATCCAAAAATGATGTCATCCACATATACTTGTACTAGAATTGTGTCATCTCCTTTCTTCTTAATGAACAAGGTCTTATCTGATGTGCCTCTGTCATAGCCTTGTGAGGTAAGGAAATCACTTAGCCTCTCATACCATTGCCTAGGAGCTTGCTTGAGCCCATAGAGAGCCTTTTTGAGTTTGAACACATGTCCTGGATGTTGATGGTCTTCAAAACCTGGTGGTTGTGAAACAAATACCTCTTCATTTATATAACCATTCAAGAAGGCACTCTTCACATCCATTTGGAATAGCTTGAACCCTTTGATGCAGGAGAAGGCAAGAGCAATCTAACAGCTTCTCGAGCCACTGGTGCATATGTCTCATCATAGTCTATTCCTTCTTCTTGATTATACCCTTTAGCCACTAGCCTAGCCTTATTTCTGGTAATCACCCCATGCTCATCCATCTGTTTCTGAATACCCATTTTGTTCCAAATATTCATTTCAGGTATTCTAGGAACAAGAGTCCAGACCTCATTCAGAGCAAATTGATTCAGTTCCTCTTGCATGGCCAGAATCCAGTTACTGTCCTTGAGGGCTTCATTCAGATTTTTGGGTTCCACTTGAGATACAAAGGCCATTGTTTCACAGAAGTTATTCAAGGATTTCCTAGTTGATACTCCTTTCTCAATGTTCCCAATGACATTATCAAGGGTTATCTCTTGGGGTTTTCCTTCTTTTGGCAAACCTGCAGAAACAGTAGGTTCTTGCACAGCATGTGTCAGCAGTATCAATATGAATCGATTCATTTTGATTTAAAACAGATTTAAATTCATCACAGTCAAGGTCATCTGCAGCAGTTTTAGATATGCTATGATCAGTTTCATCAAATACAACATGCATTGATTCTTCTACTATGAGCAATCTTTTATTGAAGACTCTATATGCATGACCATTCAAAGCATAACCAATGTGAATAATACCTTCATCAGATTTAGCATCAAATTTTCCCAAATTCTCTTTGCCATTATTCAATACAAAGCATTTGCACCCAAACACTCTAAGGTGACTCACACTAGGTTTCCTACCCTTATACAATTCATATGGTGTTTTATTAAGGATATGTCTAATTAAGGTTCTGTTTAACAAATAAGCTGTAGTTATAGATTGCATCTACCCAAAAATACTTAGGAAGCTTAGATTCATTTAACATAGTTCTAGCAAGTTCCTCTAATGATTGTTTTTCCTTTCGACTACACCATTTGTTGGGGAGTCATAGGAGCTGAAAGCTATGTGATATCCCATGTTTTTCACAAAACCTTTCAAATCTAGCATTTTGAAAACTCACCCCCATGATCACTTCGAATGAATTTATACAACAACCATTTTCATTTTGTAAAACCTTTGCTAATTTCTTAAAAACATTGTAAGCATCATTTTTATGTGCAAGAAAAAAAAGTCCTTGTATATCTAGAGTAGTCATCCACAACAACCAAAGCATACAAATTTCTAGCCAAGCTAGCAACTCTAGAGGGTCCAAATAAATCCATATGCAATACATCCAATAGATTTTTAGTAGAAACAATGTCCTTTGAATTAAAAGAGGATCTGATTTGTTTACCTTTCACACAAGCATCACAGAGCCTGTTATTCTGAAAATTAATGTTAGGTAAACCAGAAAACAAGGTCTTTGGATTTCAATTTATTTAAGTGATTAGTGTGAATGTGAGCTAACCTCCTGCGCCATAGCCAAGACTCATCACTTCTAGACAGTAAACACTCATTTGAAGAATCAGTTTCCATAATATCCAAGAGATATATGTTATTCACTCTCTTACCAGTAAACAACACCTTACCAGAGGAGTTATTTGAGATTGTGCAGCCATTTGACTTGAAGTTCACCTTGTATCCTTTGTCACATAGTTGGCTGATACTGAGAAGGCTATGCTTGAGTCCTTCCACATAAAGCGCATTCTCAATAGTGGTTGAATGTCCAGTTCCAACAGTTCCTCTGCCCATAATTCTTCCACGATTATTGTCCCCATAGGTTACATGTCCCTCTTCCTTGAGCTTCAAGCTGGTAAATTTTGTCAGATCACTAGTCATATGTTTTGAACATCCACTGTCCAAATACCATTGATTTTTCTTGCTGCCTTTCTGCAAAACAGAGCAAAAATAATACAAATGGTACCCTTTTCAGTATAGGGTCCAACAAACATTAAAACCTTTCCTTTGGTAGCCATTTTGCTAAGTTTTTAGGAACAAGATATTTTCTAGCAATACATGACCTAGAGGTATGACCAGACTTCATACAATAAAAGCAGGTAACATGAGATGACTTTTTGCCACTGTTAAAAGCTGAGAAACCTGATTTTGCTGGAACAAAGAAACTTGAAAGCATTTTAAATTGGTTACATTTCCAGGATTATAACCAATACCATTCTTGTTAAAAACAACATTCTGTGAACCAAGGAGAGACTCAAGATTCTCTCTTCCCTTAGTGAAATTAGATAGGGTTTTTAGCAAATACTCCACTTATTTTTCCAATTTTTTACAATTTTCACAGGTTTTAATAGAAGCATGCAAGCATGTTAGTTCAAGACTTACAAGATCTCTTCCTCAAGTGTTTTTACTTTAGGTACAAGCACATTATTTACCTTTTGCAACTTACTGCATATTACAGCCAATCTATTTGCCTCATCATGTGTTTCTTTGAAAGCAGCAAGCAATTGATCATAGTTATCAGATTCCATAGAGAATTCACCTACTGAATCAGAGATTGATCCTTCATCTTTCACCATGAAGCACATATTGGTTTCCTCACTCTCAGTTGAAGATACTTCATTCTCTTCCCAAGAAATGTAGGCTCTTCTCCCCTTGCTCCTTTCAACTTTCTTGCAGGCTGATTTGTCCTTTGACTAATTGTTTGGACAATCCATCTTGATGTGCCCTGTTTTACCACAGCCAAAGCAAGTGTAGTTAGAGGAATTTGATTCATTCGGTTTAGGATACCTTCTTTTCTGTTGGTTCCTATGATGGAGATCAAGCTCAAGAGGACATGGAGGCCAATCAACAAGATCAAGACGAGGTGGAGGCACAAATAGAAGACGCCCATGGAGGTCAAAGTCCACCTCAAAGGATTATAAGAAGCATGTTCAAAGCTTTGGGAGCTAGAGGACATTTATTTTCTCTTTTTGTAATTTCTTTAGTTGAAGGTGCTTAGAGGGAAACATTAGAAACCTCTTTTGTTTTAGCATCTTTTAGGCTTTAGTTAGGAGCTTTAGGGGGGGTGTATTAGTAGATAGGTGTAGGAGTAGAATAGGAGGTGCCAAAGTGAAGGAAAGAGTCACACCTTCCTCATGCATGGAATAGGCGCCGGTTCTAGAATGTTTTAGGAGGGAATTTTGAAATTGTTTAGCTTGCATTTTCAGCACCTTAGGCTATAAATAGAGGTGCTCTCTTTGTAAAATTCATATTGGAATTAATTTAAGAAAACTCTACTCAAATTTTGAGTGAACTTTGGAGAGCTTTGAGCCTTCTTCTCTAGTCTTATCTTGATGGATCAATGGAGTCCTCAAGTGGCGGCATCACTCTCATCTAGGAGCATTCCACACTTCTAGTGGCGAGATCATCCATCCTCCTTCCATCTTCATGAGCAATTCTTCTCTCCTTCCTTTCTCCTCTTTCTATTGTTTTTGTTAGCTTGTGTTCTTGAGTTTTGGTTTGGTGTTCTTGCTGTTTTTATGAGTTTTGGTTCGGCAGTTTTTATATGCTCTCTTTGTAAAATTCATCTTGTTCCTTTGCTTTTCTTGCTCTTTTGTTCGGTTCAATTTGACTATAATTGGTTCATCCAAATGAGTTTGGGATTTGGTACTAGTTTTTGGTGAGTTCTTGTCTTAGAACAATGATCCAACTCTAAGAAAAGTGCCTCTATAATGTCCAACTCAAGGTGATTCCTAAGAAGGTCAAGAACCTTTCTCTATATGGCTAGTGGAATCACATCATCCTATCTCTGCTTTTCTTCTTCAGGAATCTGTTGAACCTCTTTGTGAGTAGGCTGATTGTTTCATCATGTTCAACATCTTTTTTCTCCTCATTGATCTCACTATGTGCACTTGCTTTCAGTGCAAGTCCCTTGGGGTTTCCTTTCCACTTTTTCTTGCTCTTTGGTCTCTTGAGCTCCAACTCATGCTCCATTAATTTCCCAAATAGTGCAGCACTTGATAGTTTTTATAGATCACGACTTTCTGATATGGCAGTCACTTTGGGTTGCCAGCTTCTGTCGAGGCACTTCAACACTTTTATGTTGAGTTCCTCTTTGTCAAATTCCTTTCCCAATCCAGTTTGATGATTCACAATATGAGTAAACCTTCTCTGCACATCAACAATGTTCTCCTCGAGTTGCATTCTAAACAATTCAGACTCTTGGATGAGAGAATGTTTTCTTGATCTCTTAACATCCTCAGTACCTTCATGAGTAACTTCCAAGACCTCCCACATCTCCTTAGCTGAACTGCATTGAGATATTCTGAAGAACTCATCCATTGTTAATGACGAAGTTATGATGTTCTTAGCTACAAGATCATATTGAGCCTTCTTCTTTTCACTCTCACTCCATTCAGATCTTGGCTTTTCCACTTCTTCATCCTTGACAACCTGCATTGGCACAAAGGGTCCATGGACCACAGCCTCCCAAATAAACGAGTCAATAGATTCCATGAAAATTTTCATTCTAATTTTCCAAAAAGCATAATTCATCCCATTGAACATAGGGGGTCCATTCATAGACGATCCCTCAGCAAAAAGCACTTTAAACTCAGACATTATTGCAAACAAACTTGATTAAAATACAAGTCCTAGCTCTTGATCACAATCTTTGAATACAAAATCAATGCTTGTTTTAAAACACTTAAACGATTGAATTAACTTTCACAAAACGTGAATTTCAATTATGCTTCACAGCTCATACAGATCTACACAAAAATTCATCAGAGGGTTTTTCCAGAAACACAAGAACAGTATAAACGTACCCAGAAAGAACAGATTCAAATATAATTGAATAGATTTATTTCTTGACAGATCAGTTTATTCAGCAGGTTTATTAAGTGCAAGGATTAAGAGAGAATGAACACAAAACAATTATACTGGTTCACTCAAATGAGCTACATCCAGTCTTCACCTAATCCAAGGTGAAATTCACTAAACCACAATTCAAAACAATTACAAAAACCACTATTCTTGAAACCTACCAGAACATGGCACACCTTGCTGAAAAACACTATTCCAACACACACAACTCTTCAAGAAACCCTATCAAGAAGAGTTTACAACCACACTTTACAAGGAATTGAAGAAAGAAACGAATACACCTGATAGAGAATGCAGAAATCTGCCTTAAACCAGTAGAACAGATTGCTCACACAGTGACAGCACCTCTAACCAAGCCTTAGAACCAACCAAGAACAAGCACACTTTGTGATTTGGAAAATCTTTCAAGAACTCGTGCTAATCCTCTGAAATCTCTTATTTCTCTGTTTTAAAACTAGTTTTCTCAATCATTCGAATCAACTTTAAAAGGCAGAACCAACTCTCTTTTTATAGGAAAACATTTTATAACAAACTTTCAAAAAATAGTTAAAGCTGTTACAAAAAGAACAGATTGAAAATAAAATGAACTAATTTATTTTCAAAGGCTGTTAGAGAATTAGTTATATGTAGGAGACTTAGTCAAACTCCCTGGTGCAAGGATAAAATGTGAAAAGCCTTTTAAGAAAACCATGGCACCAGACTAAAAAGAATCTATTCATTTACAGAAGAATAGATTCATTTTCAAAACGGTAACTGAAACTTTTTAACAAGTGAAACACAGTCGTTTTGATGGAATGAAGACTTAGTCAAAATACTTGATGCACAAAACATGATTTGCAAAAACGCTTAATCAAGGCATCAGTTTAAGAAAATAATCTATTTATTTAGAAAAGAACATATTCATTTTCTATGCAGTAAAGCATATTTCAGCAAAAGCATGTGAAAAACAATTTCGTAAAACATGTGTTTGCTCTTATCACATGGTCAGGGGTTAAGAGGTGAGTTACCTAGCAAAAAGCCTACTCTAAACAACCTCTAATATATACCTAAGACATTCTTAAAGCAA